>NW_027438368.1:0-166000 GCF_000715075.1 Nicotiana tabacum | reverse complement strand
CGGAAAATTTTTAGGTGATCCGGCTCCGGGGGGCTCGACCCACTCGGAAGGCGTGGGCGATAGCACACAAAAATATGGGAATCGGGCGGAATTCTAGTTTTTTGGCCAAAAAATGCAAAAAATGAGGAACGATCATGGCGAGGCGGTGACTATGGTTCCTTAGGTACTAATTGATGGCTTGAAAAATTTTTAAGCGATCCGAGCCTGGCGGCCCGGCCCACTCGGAAGGCGTGGGTATTAGCACACAAAAATATGGTAATCGAGCGGAATTCTAGTTTTTTGGCCGAAAAACGCAAAAAATGAGGAACGATCATGGCGGGGAGGATACTATGGTTCCTTAGGTCGTATTTGATAGTCCGGAAAAATTTTAGGCGATAGGGGTCAGGAGGTCCTGGGACCACTCGGAAGGCGTGGGCTATAACACACAAAAATATGGAAATCGCGCGGAATTCTAGTCGTTTGGCCGAAAAACGCAAAAAATGAGGAACGATCATGGCGGGGTGGTTACTATTGTTCCTTAGGTCGTATTTGATGGCCCAAAAATTTTTAGGCGATCGGGGTTCGGGGTTCCCGGGACCCCTTGGAAGGCGTGGGCTAAAGTACACGAAAATATGAAAATCGCGCAAAATTCTAGTTTTTTGGCTGAAAAACGCAAAAGACTAGGATCGATCATGGCGGGGCAGTGACTATGGTTCCTTAGGTCGTATTTGATAGTCCGGAAAATTTTTAGGCGATCCGGCTCCGGGGGCCCCGACCCACTCGGAAGGCGGTGACTATGGTTCCTTAGGTCTTAATTGATGGCCCGAAAAGTTTTTAGGCGATCCGAGACCGGCGGCCTGGCCCACTCGGAAGGCGTGGGCAATAGCACACAAAAATATGGTAATCGAGCGGAATTCTAGTTTTTTGGCCAAAAAACGCAATAAATGAGGAACGATCATGACGGGGCGGTGACTATGGTTCCTTAGGTCATATTTGATGGCCCGAAAAATTTTAGGCGATCGGGGTCCACTGTTACACCCCATATTTTCGTACGTGGAAGTACGCCATAAGTAAATTGATATAAGCTCGGATATGAGATTATTGTGAGACTATAAGTATTATGCTATTTCAAATAAGTGATGAGTAAATTCGTGAAGGTGAGAGGGTAAGCAAATCGAAGAAAATGAATTTCGTCAAAATTTGACATTTTGGGATAAAATACGACCCGAGCTATAATACCCGGTATTTATGGACTTGTACCGCACAAGGTACTACATGGCCATGATAGTAAGGTGTATAAGGTATGTGAAAAGTGAGTAGTATTTTAAGTAAGTAAAAAAATAATTCTTAATAAAACAAGCTTAGGATAAGACTTAACCCCCCCTCCCAACGTGGCAAGCCCTCCTAAAATCTCTAATGACTATTCATGAAGATGGTAAGGTGTCATATCTTAAATGACACTAAGCTTGATATGTGGGGCCACCTAGAGTTAAGAATAACATCTCAAGAAAATCAAAATCATTCCCTACAATCTTACGAAAGAACTTAGCAAGCCTTCTTACAACAATGAACAAAATCATTCCCTAGAATCTTAAGAAAGAATTCAACAAACCTTCTTACAACACTTCATAACAAGAACGCTAACACTTCCTACAATTCAAGTTCCTACATGAAACCAAATAATTCCAGTTACAATTCAAGACACTAACAGGCGCTAAACTCCATCCAAAACAAAGCTTCCAACGAAATTCTTGCAACCAAATTCTCCTACAAGGTTTCAACGAAATTCTTGCAGCCAAACAATTCCAACGAGAATTGTTAGAACCGTAACAACGTAAAATTTTGCGGTTCTAAAGGAGTACGGTGCAATCTTTTCCAAGAATATTATACATATTTTTCCGAACTCCAGGTATGTTAAGGCTAAGCCCTTCTTTCATTTTGGCATGATCTCGTAATTACACGAGTTTGATAACGAGGCATAAAGAAAAATTCATATCCCGAAATTTATGTATATTTTCCTAGTTTTGTAAGTTACAATATTATCTTTATTGGAACTTCCTATTCATTTGAGTATTTTCTTTTTCCAGTCAAGAGAGCAGAGAGTTTATATATACAGTATTACAGTATTTTCATTACCATCGAGCCATAATCGATGGGCAGGCCCCTATTGGGCAACCTCTCATCAGATGGTAAGTTATATACCGAGCCTACTGTGGCCGAGCGCCTATGAACGAGCCCAGTTAGCCGAGATACAGAGCCTAGTATGGCCGAGCGCCTATGAGCGAGCCTACTACGGCAGAGCAGTTATATATATACCGAGTCTTATAAGGCCGGATAACTATTTTACTTACTATATTGAGAGAGTTGAGTCAGTATCAGCAGGTAAGCATATCTTCAGATTATCATTGACTTCCAGTTACTTTCAGTTATTATATTATCAGTTCAGTTTCAGCTTTCAGTATAGTGCCTTACATACTCGGTACATTATTTCGTACTGACGTCCCTTTTCTGGGGGCACTGTATTTCATGCGTGCAGGTTCAGACAGACAGACGGGTATACCTCTGTTGCCCGAGTTCAGCTTGATCGATAAGCTCCATGCCTTTCGGAGTTGCCGGGTCTAGAGCTTTATGTACATATTGTGTATAAATGTATATATGTTATGAGTAGGTTGGGAAGCTGTTCTGATCACAGTATATCTACCAGTAGAGGCTTGTAGACATATCCTGTCAGTTAGTGCAGCATGTTAGGCTTGTAGGCCTTGTATGTATATTTGGTTGGTTTGTCAGCTGTAGTAATTATGACGTTCTTGTCGGCCCAGTTTTATATTTATATTTATTCAGCATTCGCAGTTGTCTTGCAATGTGGCCCATGGCCAAAGTATGACATCATATGTTCAGAGTCCCTTAGTCGCAAGTTGGTACGCAAGGATAGGTGAGGCACCGAGTGCCGGTCTCGCCCCTGGTTCGGGGCATGACATCCACGGCTCCCGGGACCACTCCGAAAGCGTAAGCTATATAGCACACTAAAATATGCAAATCGCGCGGAGTTCTAGTTTTTTGGCCGAAAAATACAAAGCATTTGGAACGATCATGGTGGGGCGGTGACTATGGTACCTTAAGTCGTATTTGATAGTCCGTAAAATTTTTAGGCGATCGGGGTCCGCGGCTCCCCGGACCACTTGGAAGGCGTGGGTATAGCACACGAAAATATGGGAATCGGGCGTAATTCTAGTTTTTTGGCCGAAAAATGCAAAAAATGAGAAACGATGATGGCGGGGCAGTTACTATGGTTCCTTAGGTCGTATTTGACAGCCCGGAAAAATTTTAGGCGATCGGGGTCCGGGGGTACCGGAACCACTTGGAAGGGTGGGCAATAGCACACAAAAACATTGTAATCGGGCGGAATTCTAGTTTTTGGCCGAAAAACGCAACAAATGAGGAATGATCTTGACAGGGAGGTGACTATGGTTCCTTAGGTCTTATTTGATAATCCGGAAAAATATTAGGCGATAGGGGTCCGGAGGTCCCGGGACCACTCGGAAGGTGTGGGCTATAACACACATTAATATGGGAATCGCGCGGAATTCTAGTTGTTTGCCGAAAAATGCAAAAAATAAGGAACGATCATGGCGTGGCGGATACTATGGTTCCTTAGGTCGTATTTGATTGCCTGGAAAAATTTTAGGCGATCGGGGTCCGCGGCTCTTGGGACCACTCGGAATGCGTGGGCAATAGCACACGAAAATATGGGAATCAGGCGAAATTCTAGGTCTTTTTCAGTAACATGCAAAAAATGTGGAAAGATCTTGACAGGGCGGTGACTATGGTACCTTAGGTCTTATTTGATAGTCCGGAAAAATATTAGACGATAGGGGTCCGGAGGTCCCGGGACCACTCGGAAGGCGTGGGCTATAACACACAAAAATATGGGAATCGCGCGGAATTCTAGTTGTTTGGCCGAAAAATGCAAAAAATGAGGAATGATCATGGCGGGGCAGATACTATGGTTCCTTAGGTCGTATTTGATAGTCCGGAGAAATTTTTAGGCGATAGGGGTCAGGAGGTCCAGGGACCACTCGGAAGGCGTGGGCTATAACACACAAAAATATGGGAATCGCGCGGAATTCTTGTTGTTTGGCCGAAAAACGCAAAAAATGAGGAACGATCATGGCGGGGAGGTTACTATGGTTCCTTAGGTCGTATTTGATGGCCCGGAAAATTTTTAGGCGATCGGGGTTCGGGGTTCCCGGGACCCTTTGGAAGGCGTGGGCTAAAGCACACGAAAATATGGAAATCGCGCAAAATTCTAGTTTTTTGGCTGAAAAACGCAAAAGACTAGGAACGATCATGGCGGGGCGGTGACTATGGTTCCTTAGGTCGTATTTGATAGTCCGGAAAATTTTTAGGCGATAGGGGTCCGGAGTTCCCGGGTTCACTTGGAAGGCGTGGGCTATAGGACACGAAAATATGGGAATCGCGCGGAATTCTAGTTTTTTGGCCAAAAAATAGAAAAAAATAGGAACGATCATGGCGGGGCGGTGGCTATGGTTCCTTAGGTCGTATTTGATAGTCCGAAATTTTTTTAGGCGATCCGGCTCCGGGGGGCCCCGACCCACTCGGAAGGCGTGGGCTATATAACACACAAAAATATGGGATCGCGCGGAATTCTAGTTGTTTGGCCAAAAAACACAAAAAATGAGGAACGATCATGGCGGGGCGGATACTATGGTTCCTTAGGTCGTATTTGATAGTCCGAAAAAATTTTAGGCGATAGGGGTCCGGAGGTCCCGGGACCACTCGGAAGGTGTGGGCTATAACACACAAAAATATGGGAATCGCGTGGAATTCTAGTTGTTTGCCGAAAAATGCAAAAAATAAGGAACGATCATGGCATGGCGGATACTATGGTTCCTTAGGTCTTATTTGATTGCCCGGAAAAATTTTAGGTGATCGGGGTCCGCGGCTCTTGGGACCACTCGGAAGGCGTGGGTAATAGCACACGAAAATATGGGAATCGGGCGAAATTCTAGGTCTTTTGCAGTAACATGCAAAAAATGTGGAAAGATCATGACAGGGCGGTGACTATGGTTCCTTAGGTCTTATTTGATAGTCCGGAAAAATATTAGACGATAGGGGTCTGGAGGTCCCGGGACCACTCGGAAGGCGTGGGCTATAACACACAAAAATATGGGAATCGCGCGGAATTCTAGTTGTTTGGCCGAAAAATGCAAAAAATGAGGAACGATCATGGCGGGGCGGATACTATGGTTCCTTAGGTCGTATTTGATAGTTTGGAAAACTTTTAGGCGATAGGGGTCAGGAGGTCCAGGGACCACTCGGAAGGCGTGGGCTATAACACACAAAAATATAAGAATCGCGCGAAATTCTAGTTGTTTGGCCGAAAAACGCAAAAAATGAGGAACGATCATGGCGGGGTGGTTACTTTGGTTCCTTAGGTCGTATTTGATGGCTCGCAAAATTTTTAGGCGATCGGGGTTCGGGGTTCCCGGGACCCCTTGGAAGGCGTGGGCTAAAGCACACGAAAATATGGAAATAGCGCGAAATTCTAGTTTTTTGGCTGAAAAACGCAAAAGACTAGGAACGATCATGGCGGGGCGGTGACTATGGTTTCTTAGGTCGTATTTAATAGTCCAGAAAATTTTTAGGCGATCCGGGGGCCCGACCCACTCGGAAGGCGTGGGCGATAGCACACAAAAATATGGGAATCGGGCGGAATTCTAGTTTTTTGGCCAAAAATTCAAAAAATGAGGAACGATCATGGTGAGGCGGTGACTATGGTTCCTTAGGTCTTAATTAATGGCCCGAAAATTTTTAGGCGATCCGAGACCGGCGGCCCGGCCCCACTCGGAAGGCGTGGGCAATAGCACACAAAAATATGGTAATCGAGCAGAATTCTAGTTTTTTGGCCGAAAAACGCAATAAATGAGGAACGATCATGGCGGGGCGGTGACTATGGTTCCTTAGGTCATATTTGATGGCCCAAAAAATTTTAGGCGATCGGGGTCCACGGCTCCCGGGACCACTCAGAAGGCGTAAGCTATAGCACACTAAAATATGCAAATCGCGCGGAGTTCTAGTTTTTTGCCGAAAAATGCAAAGCATTTGGAACGATCATGGTGGAGCGGTGACTGTGGTACCTTAGGTCATATTTGATAGTCCGAAAAAATTTTAGGCGATCGGGGTCCGCGGCTCCCCGGACCACTTAGAAGGCGTGGGTATAGCACATGAAAATATGGGAATCGGGCGTAATTTTAGTTTTTAGGCCGAAAAATGCAAAAAATGAGAAACGATGATGGCTGAGCGGTTACTATGGTTTCTTAGGTCGTATTTGACGGCCCGGAAAAATTTTACGCAATCGGGGTCCGGGGCTCCCGGAACCACTTGGAAGGGTGGGCAATAGCACACAAAAATATTGTAATCGGGCGGAATTCTAGTTTTTTGGCCGAAAAATGCAACAAATGAGGAATGATCATGGCTGGGCGGTGACTATGGTTCCTTAGGTCGTATTTGATAGTCCTGAAAAATTTTAGGCGATAGGGGTCCGGAGTTCCCGGGTTCACTTGGAAGGCGTGGGCTATAGAACACGAAAATATGGGAATTGCGTGGAATTCTAGTTTTTTGGCCGAAAAACAGAAAACACTAGGAACGATCATGGCTGGGCAGTGGCTATGGTTCCTTAGGTCTTATTTGGTAGTCCAGAAAAAATTTAGGCGATAGGGGTCCGGAGACCCGGGACCACTCGGAAGGCGTAGGCTATAACACAGAAAAATATGGGATCGCGCAGAATTCTAGTTGTTTGGCCGAAAAACACAAAAAATGAGGAACGATCATGCCGGGGCGGATAATATGGTTCCTTAGGTCGTATTTGATAGTCCGGAAAAATTTTAGGCGATAGGGGTCCGGAGGTCCCGGGACCACTCGGAAGGTGTGGGCTATAATACACAAAAATATGGCAATCGCGCAGAATTCTAATTGTTTGGCCGAAAAACGCAAAAATTAAGGAACGATCAAGGCGAGCTGGTTACTATAGTTCCTTAGGTCGTATTTGACGGCCCGGAAATATTTTAAGCGATCGGGGTCAGTGGGTCCCGAAACCACTTCGAAGGGTGGGCAATAGCACACAAAAATATTGTAATCGGGCGGAATTCTAGTTTTTTGGCCGAAAAACGCAACAAATGAGGAATGATCATGGCTGGGCGGTGACTATGGTTCCTTAGGTCGTATTTGATAGTCCGGAAAATTTTTAGGCGATAGGGGTCCGGAGTTCCCGGGTTCACTTGGAAGGCGTGGGCTATAGGACACGAAAATATGGGAATCGCGCGGAATTCTAGTTTTTTGGCCGAAAAACAGAAAAAACTAGGAACGATCATGGCTGGGCGGTGACTATGGTTCCTTAGGTCTTATTTGATAGTCTGGAAAAATTTTAGGCGATAGGGGTCCGGAGACCCGGGACCACTCGGAAGGCGTGGGCTATATAACACACAAAAATATGGGATCGCGCGGAATTCTAGTTGCTTGGCCGAAAAATGCAAAAAATGAGAAACGATCATGGCGAGCTGGTTACTATAGTTCCTTAGGTCGTATTTGATGGCCCAGAAAAATTTTAGGCGATCGGGGTCAGAGGGTCCCGAAACCACTTCGAAGGGTGGGCAATAGCACACAAAAATATTGTAATCGGGCGGAATTCTAGTTTTTTGGCCGAAACACGCAACAAATGAGGAATGATCATGGCTGGGCGGTGATTATGGTTCCTTAGGTCGTATTTGATAGTCCGGAAAAATTTTAGGCGATAGGGGTCCGGAGTTCCCGGGTTCACTTGGAAGGCATGGGCTATAGAACACGAAAATATGGGAATCGGTCGGAATTCTAGTTTTTTGGCCGAAAAACAAAAAATACTAGGAACGATCATGGCTGGGCGGTGACTATGGTTCCTTAGGTCTTATTTGGTAGTCCAGAAAAAATTTAGGCGATAGGGGTCCGGAGACCCGGGACCACTCGGAAGGCGTGGGCTATAACACACAAAAATATGGGATCGCGCGGAATTCTAGTTGTTTGGCCGAAAAACACAAAAAATGAGGAACGATCATGCCGGGGCAGATAATATGGTTCCTTAGGTCGTATTTGATAGTCCAGAAAAATTTTAGGCGATAGGGGTCCGGAGGTCCCGGGACCACTCGGAAGGTGTGGGCTATAATACACAAAAATATGGCAATCGCGCAGAATTCTAATTGTCTGGCCGAAAAACGCAAAAAAAATAAGGAACGATCAAGGCGAGCTGGTTACTATAGTTCCTTAGGTCGTATTTGACGGCCCGGAAATTTTAGGCGATCGGGGTCCGGGGGTCCCGGAACCACTTGGAAGGGTGGGCAATAGCACAAAAAAAGATTGTAATCGGGCGGAATTCTAGTTTTTTGGCCGAAAAACGCAACAAATGAGGAATGATCATGGCTGGGCGGTGAATATGGTTTCTTAGGTCGTATTTGATAATCCGGAAAAATTTTAGGCGATAGGGGTCCGGAGTTCCTAGGTTCACTTGGAAGGCGTGGGCTATAGGAAACGAAAATATGGGAATCGCGCGGAATTCTAGTTTTTTGGCCGAAAAATGCAAAAAATGAGAAACGATCATGGCGAGCTGGTTACTATAGTTCCTTAGGTCGTATTTGACAGCCCAGAAAAATTTTAGGCGATCGGGGTCAGTGGGTCCCGAAACCTCTTCGAAGGGTGGGCAATAGCACACAAAAATATTGTAATCGGGCGGAATTCTAGTTTTTTGGCCGAAAAACGCAACAAATAAGGAATGATCATGGCTGGGCGGTGACTATGGTTCCTTAGGTCGTATTTGATAGTCCAGAAAAATTTTAGGCGATAGGGGTCCGTAGTTCCCGGGTTCACTTGGAAGGCGTATAGGACACGAAAATATGGGAATCGCGCGAAATTCTAGTTTTTTGGCCGAAAAACAGAAAAAACTAGGAACGATCATGGCTGGGCGGTGACTATGGTTCCTTAGGTCTTATTTGATAGTCCGGAAAAATTTTAGGCGATAGGAGTCCGGAGATCCGGGACCACTCGGAAGGCGTGGGCTATATAACACACAAAATATGGGATCGCGCGGAATGATAGTTGCTTGGCCGAAAAACACAAAAAATGAGAAACGATCATGGCGGGGCGGATACTATGGTTCCTTAGGTCGTATTTGATAGTCCGGAAAAATTTTAGGCGATAGGGGTCCGGAGGTCCCGGGACCACTCGAAAGGTGTGAGCCATAACACACAAAAATATGGGAATCGCGCGGAATTCAACTTGTTTGGCCAAAAAACGCAAAAAATAAGGAACGATCATGGCAGGGCGGATACTATAGTTCCTTAGGTCGTATTTGATTGCCCGGAAATATTTTAGGCGATCGGGGTCCGCGGCCCTTGGGACCACTCGGAATGCGTGGGTATAGCACACGAAAAAATGGGAATCGGGCGAAATTCTAGGTCTTTTTCAGTAACATGCAAAAAATGTGGAAAGATCTTGGCAGGGCGGTGACTATGGTTCCTTTGGTCTTATTTGATAGTCCGGAAACATATTAGGCGATAGGGGTCCAGAGGTCCCGGAACCACTCGGAAGGCGTGGGATATAACACACAAAAATATGGGAATCGCGCGGAATTCTAGTTGTTTGGCCGAAAAACGCTAAAAATGAGGAACAATCATGGCGGGGCGGATACTATGGTTCCTTAGGTCGTATTTGATAGTCCGGAAAAATTTTAGGCGATAGGGGTCAGGAGGTCCCGGGACCACTCGGAAGGCGTGGGCTAACACACAAAAATATGGGAATCGCGCGGAATTCTAGTTGTTTGGCCGTAAAATGCAAAAAATAAGGAACGATCAAGGAGAGCTGGTTACTATAGTTCCTTAGGTCGTATTTGACGGCCCGGAAATATTTTAGGCGATCGGGGTCAGTGGGTCCCGAAACCACTTGGAAGGGTGGGCAATAGCGCACAAAAATATTGTAATCGGGCGGAATTTTAATCTTTTGGCCGAAAAACGCAACAAATGAGGAATGATCATGGCTGGGCGGTGACTATGGTTCCTTAGGTCGTATTTGATAGTCCGGAAAAATTATAGGCGATAGGGGTCCGGAGTTCCCGGGTTCACTTGGAAGGCGTGGGCTATAGGACACGAAAATATGGGAATCGCGCGGAATTCTAGTTTTTTGGCCGAAAAAACTAAAAAACTAGGAACGATCATGGCTGGGCGGTGACTATGGTTCCTTAGGTCTTATTTGATAGTCCGGAAAAATTTTAGGCGATAGGGGTCCGGAGACCCGGGACCACTCGGAAGGCGTGGGCTATAACACACAAAAATATGGGATCGCGCGGAATTCTAGTTGTTTGGCCGAAAAACACAAAACATGAGGAACGATCATGGAGGGGCGGATACTATGGTTCCTTAGGTCGTATTTGATAGTCTGGAAAAATTTTAGGCGATAGGGGTCCGGAGGTCCCGGGACCACTCGGAAGGTGTGGGCTATAACACACAAAAATATGGGAATCGCGCGGAATTCTAGTTGATTGGCCAAAAAATGCAAAAAATAAGGAACGATCATGGCCGGGCGGATACTATAGTTCCTTAGGTCGTATTTGATTGCCCGTAAAAATTTTAGGCGATCGGGGTCCGCGGCTCTTGGGACCACTCGGATTGCGTGGGTATAGCAGACGAAAAAATGGGAATCGGGCGAAATTCTAGGTCTTTTTCAGTAACATGCAAAAAATGTGGAAAGCTCTTGGCAGGGTGGTGACTATGGTTCCTTTGGTCTTATTTGATAGTCCGGAAAAATATTAGGCGATAGGGGTCCGGAGGTCCCGGGACCACTCGGAAGGCGTGGGATATAACACACAAAAATATGGGAATCTCGCGGAATTCTAGTTGTTTGGCCGAAAAACGCAAAAAATGAGGAACGATCATGGCGGGTCGGATACTATGGTTCCTTAGGTCGTATTTGATAGTCTGGAAATATTTTAGGCGATAGGGGTCAGGAGGCCCCGGGACCACTCGGAAGGCGTGGGCTATAACACACAAAAATATGGGAATCACGCGGAATTCTAGTTGTTTGGCCGAAAAACGCAAAAAATGAGGAACGATCATGGCGAAGTGGTTACTATGGTTCCTTAGGTCGTATTTGATGGCCCGGAAATTTTTAGGCGATCGGGGTTCGGGGTTCCCGGGACCCCTTGGAAGACGTGGGCTAAAGCACACGAAAATATGGAAATCGCACGAAATTCTAGTTTTTTGGCTGAAAAATGCAAAAGACTAGGAACGATCATGGCGGGGCGGTGACTATGGTTCCTTAGGTGGTATTTGATAGTCCGAAAAATTTTTAGGCGATCCGGCTCCGGGGGGCCCGACCCACTTGGAAGACGTGGGCGATAGCACACAAAAATATGGGAATCGGGTGGAATTCTAGTTTTTTGGCCAAAAACTGCAAAAAATGAGGAACGATCATTGCGAGGCGGTGACTATGGTTCCTTAGGTATTAATTGATGGCCCAAATTTTTTTTAGGCGATCCGAGACCGGCAGCCCGGCCCACTTGGAAGGCGACGGCAATAGCACACAAAAATATGGTAATCGAGCGGAATTCTAGTTTTTCGGCCGAAAAACGCATTAAATGAGGAACGATCATGGCGGGGCGGTGACTATGGTTCCTTAAGTCATATTTGATGGCCCGGAAAATTTTAGGCGATCGGGGTCCACGGCTCCCGAGACCACTCAGAAGGCGTAAGCTATAGCACACTAAAATATGCAAATCGCGCGGAGTTCTAGTTTTTTGGCCGAAAAATACAAAGCATTTGGAACGATCATGGTGAGGCGGTGACTATGGTACCTTAGGTCATATTTGACAGTCCGAAAAAATTTTAGACGATCGGGGTCCGCGGCTGCCCGGACCACTTGGAAGGCGTGGGTATAGCACATGAAAATATGGGAATCGGGCGTAATTCTAGTTTTTTGGCCGAAAAATGCAAAAATTGAGAAACGATGATGGCGGGGCGGTTACTATGGTTCCTTAGGTCGTATTTGATGGCCCGGAAAAATTTTAAGCGATCGGGGTCCGGGGGCCCCGGAACCACTTGGAAGGGTGGGCAATAGCACACAAAAATATTGTAATCGGGCGGAATTCTAGTTGTTTGGCCGAAAAACGCAACAAATGAGGAATGATCATGGCTGGGCGGTGACTATGGTTCCTTAGGTCATATTTGATAGTGCGAAAAAATTTTAGGCGATAGGGGTCCGTAGTTCCCGGGTTCACTTGGAAGGCGTATAGGACACGAAAATATGGGAATCGCGTGGAATTCTAGTTTTTTGGCCGAAAAACAGAAAACACTAGGAACGATCATGGCTGGGCGGTGACTATGGTTCCTTCGGTCTTATTTGATAGTCCGGAAAAATTTTAGGCGATAGGGGTCCGGAGACCCGGGACCACTCGGAAGGCGTGGGCTATAACACACAAAAATATGGGATCGCGCGGAATTCTAGTTGTTTGGCCGAAAAACACAAAACATGAGGAACGATCATGGCAGGGCGGATACTATGGTCCCTTAGGTCGTATTTGATAGTCTAGTAAAATTTTAGGCGATACGGGTCCGGAGGTCCCGGGACCACTCGGAAGGTGTGAGCCATAACACACAAAAATATGGGAATCGCGCGGAATTCAACTTGTTTGGCCAAAAAACGCAAAAAATAAGGAACGATCATGGCAGGGCGGATACTATAGTTCCTTAGGTCGTATTTGATTGCCCGGAAAAATTTTAGGCGATCGGGGTCCGCGGCTCTTGGGACCACTCGGAATGCGTGGGTATAGCACACGAAAAAATGGGAATCGGGCGAAATTCTAGGTGTTTTCAGTAACATGCAAAAAATGTGGAAAGATCATGGCAGGGCGGTGACTATGGTTTCTTTGGTCTTATTTGATAGTCCAAAAAAATATTAGGCGATAGGGGTCCGGAGGTCCCGGGACCACTCGGAAGGCGTGGGATATAACACACAAAAATATGGGAATCGCACGGAATTCTAGTTGTTTGGTCGAAAAACGCAAAAAATGAGGAACGATCATGGCGGGTCAGATACTATGGTTCCTTAGGTCGTATTTGATAGTCCGGAAAAATTTTAGGCGATAGGGGTCAGGAGGTCCCGGGACCACTCGGAAGGCGTGGGCTATAACACACAAAAATATGGGAATCGCGCGAAATTCTAGTTGTTTGGCCGAAAAACGCAAAAAATGAGGAACGATCATGGCGGGGTGGTTACTATTGTTCCTTAGGTCGTATTTGATGGCCCGGAAAAATTTTAGGCGATCGGGGTTCGGGGTTCCCGGGACCCCTTGGAAGACGTGGGCTAAAGCACACGAAAATATGGAAATCGTGCGAAATTCTAGTTTTTTGGCTGAAAAACGCAAAAGACTAGGAACGATCATGGCGGGGCGGTGACTATGGTTCCTTAGGTGGTATTTGATAGTCCGGAAAATTTTTAGGCGATCCGGCTCCGGGGGGCCTGACCCACTCGGAAGGCGTGGGCGATAGCACACAAAAATATGGGAATCGGGCGGAATTCTAGTTTTTTGGCCAAAAAATGCAAAAAATGAGGAACGATCATGGCGAGGCGGTGACTATGGTTCCTTAGGTCTTAATTGATGGCTCGAAAATTTTTTACGCGATCCGAGACCGGCGGCCCGGCCCACTCGGAAAGCGTGGGCAATAGCACACAAAAATATGGTAATCGAGCGGAATTCTAGGTTTTTCGGCCGAAAAATGCAATAAATGAGGAACGATCATGGCGGGGCGGTGACTATGGTTCCTTAGGTCATATTTGATGGCCCGGAAAATTTTAGGCGATCGGGGTCCACAGCTCCCGGGACCACTCGGAAGGCGTAAGCTATAGCACACTAAAATATGCAAATCGCGCGGAGTTCTAGTTTTTTGGCCGAAAAATGCAAAGCATTTGGAACGATCATGGTGGGGCGGCGACTATGGTACCTTAGGTCGTATTTGATAGTCTAAAAAAATTTTAGGCCATCGGGGTCCGCGGCTCCCCGGACCACTTGGAAGGCGTGGGTATAGCACACGAAAATATGGGAATCGAGCGTAATTCTAGTTTTTTGCCGAAAACTGCAAAAAATGAGAAACGATGATGGTTCCTTAGGCCGTATTTGACGGCTCAGAAATATTTTAAGCGATCGGGGTCCGGGGTCCCGGAACCACTTGGAAAGGTGGGCAATAACACACAAAAATATTGTAATCGGGCGGAATTCTAGTTGTTTGGCCGAAACACGCAACAAATGAGGAATGATCATGGTTGGGTGGTGACTATGGTTCCTTAGGTCGTATTTGATAGTTCGGAAAAATTTTAGGCGATAGGGGACCGGAGTTCCCGGGTTCACTTGGAAGGCGTGGGCTATAGGACACGAAAATATGGGAATCGCGCGGAATTCTAGTTTTTTGGCCGAAAAACAGAAAAAACTAGGAACGATCATGGCTGGGCGGTGACTATGGTTCCTTAGGTCTTATTTGATAGTCTAGAAAAATTTTAGGCGATAGGGGTCAGGAGGTCCCGGGACCACTCGAAAGGTGTGAGCCATAACACACAAAAATATGGGAATCGCGCGGAATTCAACTTGTTTGGCCAAAAAACGCAAAAAATAAGGAATGATCATGGCAGGGCGGATACTATAGTTCCTTAGGTCGTATTTGATTGCCCGGAAATATTTTAGGCTATCGGGGTCCGCGGCTCTTGGGACCACTTGGAATGCGTGGGTATAGCACACGAAAATATGGGAATCAGGCGAAATTCTAGGTCTTTTTCAGTAACATGCAAAAAATGTGGAAAGATCTTGATAGGGCGGTGTCTATGGTTCCTTTGGTCTTATTTGGTAGTCCGGAAAAATATTAGGCGATAGGGGTCTGGAGGTCCCGGGACCACTCAGAAGGCGTGGGCTATAACACACAAAAATATGGGAATCGCGCAGAATTCTAGTTGTTTGGCCGAAAAACGCAACAAATGAGGAACGATCATGGCGGGGAGGATACTATGGTTGCTTAGGTCATATTTGATAGTCCGGAAAAATTTTAGGCGCTCGGGGTCAGGAGGTCCCGGGACCACTCGGAAGGCGTGGGCTATAACACACAAAAAATGGGAATCGCGCGGAATTCTAGTTGTTTGGCCGAAAAACGCAAATAATGAGGAACGATCATGGCGGGGTGGTTACTATGGTTCCTTAGGTCGTATTTGATGGCCCGGAAATTTTTTAGGCGATCGGGGTTCAGGGTTCCAGGGACCCCTTGGAAGGCGTGGGCTAAAGCACACGAAAATATGGAAATCGCACGAAATTCTAGTTTTTTGGCTGAAAAACACAAAAGACTAGGATCGATCATGGCGGGGCGGTGACTATGGTTCCTTAGGTCGTATTTGATAGTCCGGAAATTTTTTAGGCGACCCGGCTCCGGGGGGCCCGACCCACTCGGAAGGCGTGGGCGATAGCACACAAAAATATGGGAATCTGGCGGAATTCTAGTTTTTTGGCCAAAAAATGAAAAAAATGAGGAACGATCATGGCGAGGCGGTGACTATGGTTCCTTAGGTCTTAATTGATGGCCGGAAAATTTTTTAGGCGATCCGAGACCGGTGGCCCGGCCCTCTCGGAAGGCGTGGGTAATAGCACACAAAAATATGGTAATCGAGCAGAATACTAGTTTATTGGCCGAAAAATGCAATAAATGAGGAACGATCATGGTAGGGCGGTGACTATGGTTCCTTAGGTCATATTTGATGGCCCAGTAAATTTTAGGCGATCGGGGTCCACGGCTCCCGGGACCACTCGGAAGGCGTAAGCTATAGCACACTAAAACATGAAAATCGCGCGGAGTTCTAGTTGTTTGACAGAAAAATGCAAAGCATTTGGAACGATCATGGTGGGGCGGTGACTATGGTACCTTAGGTCGTATTTGATAGTCCGGAAAAATTTTAGGCGATCGGGGTCCGCGGCTCCCCGGACCACTTGGTAGGCGTGGGTATAGCACACGAAAATATGGGAATCGGGCGTAATTCTAGTTTTTTGGCCGAAAAATGCAAAAAATGAGAAACGATGATGGCGGGGCGCTTACTATGGTTCCTTTGGTCGTATTTGATGGCCCAGAAATCTTAGGCGATCGGGGTCCGGGGGTCCCGGAACCACTTGGAAGGGTGGGCAATATCACAAAAAAAGATTGTAATCGGGCGGAATTCTAGTTTTTTGGCCGAAAAACGCAACAAATGAGGAATGATCATGGCTGGGCGGTGAATATGGTTTCTTAGGTCGTATTTGATAATCCGGAAAAATTTTAGGCGATAGGGGTCCGGAGTTCCTAGGTTCACTTGGAAGGCGTGGGCTATAGGACACGAAAATATGGGAATCGCGCGGAATTCTAGTTTTTTGGCCGAAAAACAGAAAAAACTAGGAATGATCATGGCTGGGCAGTGACTATGGTTCCTTAGGTCGTATTTGATAGTCCGGAAAAATTTTAGGCGATAGGGGTCCGGAGTTCCCGTGTTTACTTGGAAGGCGTGGGCTATAGGACACGAAAATATGGGAATCGCACGGAATTCTAGTTTTTTGGCCGAAAAAGGGAAAAAACTAGGAACGATCATGGCTGGGCGGTGACTATGGTTCCTTAGGTCGTATTTGATAGTCCGGAAAAATTTTAGGCGATAGGGGTCCGGAGATCCCGGGACCACTCGGAAGGCGTGGGCTATAACACACAAAAATATGGGAATCGCGCGAAATTCTAATTGTTTGGACGAAAAACGCAAAAAATGAGGAATGATCATGGCGGGGTGGTTACTATGGTTCCTTAGGTCGTATTTGGTGGCCCAGAAAATTTTTAGGCGATCGGGGTTCGGGGTTCCCGCGACCCCTTGGAAGGCACGGGCTAAAGCACACGAAAATATGGAAATCACGCAGAATTCTAATTTGTTGGCTGAAAAACGCAAAAGACTAGGAACGATCATGGCGGGGTGGTAACTATGGTTCCTTAGGTCGTATTTGATAGTCCGAAAATTTTTTAGCGATCCGGCTCCTGGGGGGCCGACCCAATCGGAAGGCGTGGGCGATAGCACACAAAAATATGGGAATCGGGTGGATTTCTAGTTTTTTGGCCAAAAAATGCAAAAAATGAGGAACGATCATGGCGAGGTGGTGACTATGGTTCCTTAGGTCCTAATTGATGGCCCGAAAATTTTTTAGGCGATCCGAGTCCGGCGGCCCGGCCCACTCGGAAGGCGTGGGCAATAGCACACAAAAATATGGTAATCGAGCGGAATTCTAGTTTTTTGGCCGAAAAATCCAATAAATGAGGAAAGATCATGGCGGGGCGGTGACTATGGTTCCTTAGGTCGTATTTGATGGGCCGAAAATTTTTAGGCGATCGGGGTCCACGGCTCCCGGGACCACTCGGAAGGCGTAAGCTATAGCACAGTAAAATATGCAAATCGCTCGGAGTTCTAGTTTTTTGGCCGAAAAATGCAAAGCATTTGGAACGATCATGGTGGGGCGGTGACTATGGTACCTTAGGTCGTATTTGATAGTCCAAAATATTTTTAGGCGATCGGGGTCCGCGGCTCCTCGGACCACTTGGAAGGCGTGGGTATAGCACACGAAAATATGGGAATCGGGCGTAATTCTAGTTTTTTGGCCGAAAAATGCAAAAAATGAGAAACGATGATGGCGGGGCGGTTACTATAGTTCCTTAGGTCGTAATTGATGGCCCGGAAAAATTTTAGGCGATTGGGGTCCGGGGGTCCCGGAACCACTTGGAAGGGTGGGCAATAGCAAACAAAAATATTGTAATCGGGGGGAATTCTAGTTTTTTGGCCGAAAGACGCAACAAATGAGGAATGATCATGGCTGGGTGGTGACTATGGTTCCTTAGGTCGTATTTGATAGTCCGGAAAAACTTTAGGCGATAGGGGTTCGGGGTTCCCGGGACCCCTTGGATGGCGTGGGCTAAAGCACAAAAAAATATGGAAATCGCGCGGAATTCTAATTTTTTGGCTGAAAAACGCAAAAGACTAAGAACGATCATGGCATGGCGGTAACTATGGTTCCTTAGGTCGTATTTGATAGTCCGAAAATTTTTTAGCGATCCGGCTCTGGGGGGCCCGGCCCACTCGGAAGGCGTGGGCAATAGCACACAAAAATATGGTAATCGAGCGGAATTCTAGTTTTTTGGACGAAAAACGCAATAAATGAGGAACGATCATGGCGGGGCGGTGACTATGGTTCCTTAGGTCGTATTTGATGGCCCGGAAATTTTTAGGCGATCGGGGTCCACGGCTCCCGGGACCACTCGGAAGGCGTAAGCTATAGCACACTAAAATATGCAAATCGCGCGGAGTTCTAGTTTTTTGGCCAAAAATGCAAAGCATTTGGAACGATCATGGTGGGGCGGTGACTATGGTACCTTAGGTCGTATTTGATAGTCCGAGAAACTTTTTAGGCGATCGGGGTCCGCGGCTCCTCGGACCACCTGGAAGGCGTGGGTATAGCACACGAAAATATGGGAATCGGGCGTAATTCTAGTTTTTTGGCCGAAAAATGCAAAAAATGAGAAACGATGATGGCGGGGTGGTTACTATAGTTTCTTAGGTCATATTTGACGGCCCGAAAAAATTTTAGGCGATCGGGGTCCGGGTGTCCCGGAACCACTTGGAAGGGTGGGCAATAGCAAACAAAAATATTGTAATCGGGCGGAAAACTAGTTTTTTGGCTGAAAAACGCAACAAATGAGGAATGATCATGGATGGGCGGTGACTATGGTTCCTTAGGTCGTATTTGATAGTCCGGAAAATTTTTAGGTGATAGGGGTCCGGAGTTCCCGGGTTCATTTGGAAGGCGTGGGCTATAGGACACGAAAATATGGGAATCGCGCGGAATTCTAGTTTTTTGGCCGAAAAATGAAAAAATCTAGGAACGATCATGGCTGGGCGGTTACTATGGTTCCTTAGGTCTTATTTGATAGTCCGGAAAAATTTTAGGCGATAGGAGTCCGGAGACCCGGGACCACTCGGAAGGCGTGGGCTATAACACACAAAAATATGAGAATCGCGCGGAATTCTAGTTTTTTGGCCGAAAAATGCAAAATATGAGAAACGATCATGGCTGGGCAGTGACTATGGTTCCTTAGGTCGTATTTGATAGTCCGGAAAAATTTTAGGCGATAGGGGTTCGGGGTTCCCGGGACCCCTTGGATGGCGTGGGCTAAAGCACAAGAAAATATGGAAATCGCGCGGAATTCTAATTTTTTGGCTGAAAAACGCAAAAGACTAAGAACGATCATGGCGTGGCGGTAACTATGGTTCCTTAGGTCGTATTTGAGAGTCCGAAATTTTTTTAGCGAACCGGCTCCGGGGGGCCCGGCCCACTCGGAAGGCGTGGGCAATAGCATACAAATATATGGTAATCGAGCGGAATTCTAGTTTTTTGGACGAAAAACGCAATAAATGAGGAACGATCAAGGCGGGGCGGTGACTATGGTTCCTTAGGTCGTATTTGATGGCCCGAAAACTTTTAGGCGATCGGGGTCCACGGCTCCCGGGACCACTCGGAAGGCGTAAGCTATAGCACACTAAAATATGCAAATCGCGCGGAGTTCTAGTTTTTTGGCCAAAAAATGCAAAGCATTTGGAACGATCATGGTGGGGCGGTGACTATGGTACCTTAGGTCGTATTTGATAGTCCAGAAACCTTTTAGGCGATCGGGGTCCGCGGGTCCTCGGACCACCTGGAAGGCGTGGGTATAGCACACGAAAATATGGGAATCGGGCATAATTCTAGTTATTTGGCCGAAAAATGCAAAAAATGAGAAACGATGATGGCGGGGTGGTTACTATAGTTCCTTAGGTCGTATTTGACGGCCCGGAAAAATTTTAGGCGATCGGGGTCCGGGGGTCCCGGAACCACTTGGAAGGGTGGGAAATAACAAACAAAAATATTGTAATCGGGCGGAAAACTAGTTTTTTGGCCGAAAAACGCAACAAATGAGGAATGATCATGGCTGGGCGGTGACTATGGTTCCTTAGGTCGTATTTGATAGTCCGGAAAATTTTTAGGTGATAGGGGTCCGGAGTTCCCGGGTTCACTTGGAAGGCGTGGGCTATAGGACACGAAAATATGGGAATCGCGCGGAATTCTAGTTTTTTGGCCGAAAAATGGAAAAATCTAGGAACGATCATGGCTGGGCGGTGACTATGGTTTCTTAGGTCTTATTTGATAGTACGGAAAAATTTTAGGCGATAGGAGTCCGGAGACCCGGGACCACTCGGAAGGCGTGGGCTATAACACACAAAAATATGGGAATCGCGCGGAATTCTAGTTTTTTGGCCGAAAAACGCAAAATATGAGAAACGATCATGGCGGGGCAGATACTATGGTTCCTTAGGTCGTATTTGATTACCCGGAAAATTTTTAGGCGATCGGGGTCCGCGGCTCTTGGGACCACTCGGAATGCGTGGATCTACGAAAATATGGGAATCGGGCGAAATTCTAGGTCTTTTTCAGTAACATGTAAAAAATGTGGAAAGATCTTGGCAGGGCGGTGACTATGGTTCCTTTGGTATTATTTGATATTCCGGAAAAATATTAGGCGATAGGGGTCCGGAGGTCCCGGGACCACTCGGAAGGCGTGGGCTATAACACACAAAAATATGGGAATCGCGCGGAATTCTAGTTGTTTGGCCAAAAAAAGCAAAAAATGAGTAACGATCATGGCGGGGCGGATACTATGGTTCCTTAGGTCGTATTTGATAGTCCGGAAAAATTTTAGGCGATAGGGGTCAGGAGGTCCCGGGACCACTCGGAAGGCGTGGGCTATAACACACAAAAATATGGGAATCGAGCGAAATTCTAGTTGTTTGGCCGAAAAATGCAAAAAATGAGGAACGATCATGGCGGGGTGGTTACTATGGTTCCTTAGGTCGTATTTGATAACCCGAAAATTTTTTAGGCGATCGGGGTTCGGGGTTCCCGGGACCCCTTGGAAGGCGTGGGCTAAAGCACACGAAAATATGAAAATCGCGCGGAATTCTAGTTTTTTGGCCGAAAAATGCAAAAAATGGGAAACGATGATGGTGGGGCGGTTACTATAGTTCCTTAGGTCGTATTTGACGGCCCGGAAAAATTTTAGGCGATCGGGGTCTGGGGGTCCCGGAACAACTTGGAAGGGTGGGCAATAGCAAACAAAAATATTGTAATCGGGCGGAATTCTAGTTTTTTGGCCGAAAAACGCAACAAATGAGGAATGATCATGGCTGGGCGGTGACTATGGTTCCTTAGGTCGTATTTGATAGTCCGGAAAAAGTTTAGGCGATAGGGGTCCGGAGGTCCCGGGACCACTCGGAAGGCGTGGGCTATAACACACAAAAATATGGGAATCGCGCGGAATTCTAGTTCTTTGGCCGAAAAATGCAAAAAATGAGGAACGATCATGGAGAGGCGGTGACTATGGTTCCCTAGGTCCTATTTGATGGCCCGAAAAAATTTAGGCGATCGAGGTCCACAGATCCCGGGACCACTCGGAAGGCGTAAGCTATAGCACACAGAGATATGCAAATCGCGCGGAGTTCTAGTTTTTTGGCCAAAAAATGCAAAGCATTTGGAACGATCATGGTGGGGCGGATACTATGGTTCCTTAGGTCGTATTTGATAGTCCGGAAATATTTTAGGCGATAGGGGTCAGGAGGTCCCGGGACCAATCGGAAGGCGTGGGCTATAACACACAAAAATATGGGAAACGAGCGGAATTCAAGTTATTTGGCCGTAAAATGAAAAAAATGAGGAACGATCATGGCGGGGTGGTTACTATGGTTCCTTAGGTCGTATTTGATGGCCCAAAAATATTTTAGGCGATCGGGGTTCGGGGTTACCGGGACCACTTGGAAGGCGTGGGCTAAAGCACACGAAAATATGGAAATCGCGCGGAATTCTAGTTTTTTGGCTGAAAAATGCAAAAGACTAGGAATGATCATGGCGGGGCGGTGACAATGGTTCCTTAGGTCGTATTTGATAGTCCGGAAATTTTTTAGGCGATCCGGCTCAGAGGGGCTTGACCCACTCGGAAGGCGTGGGCGATAGCACACAAAAAATGGGAATCGGGCGAAATTCTAATTTTTTGGCAAAAAAATGCAAAAAATGAGGAACGATCATGGCGAGGTGGTGACTATGGTTCCTTAGGTCCTAATTTATGGCCCGAAAACCTTTTTGGCGATCCGAGTCCGGCGGTCCGGCCCACTTGGAAGGCGTGGGCAATAGCACACAAAAATATGGTAATCGAGCGGAATTCTAGTTTTTTGGACGAAAAACGCAATAAATGAGGAACGATCATGGCGGGGCGGTGACTATGGTTCCTTAGGTCGTATTTGATGGCCCGAAAAATTTTAGGCGATCGGGTTCCACGGCTCCCGGGACCACTCAGAAGGCGTAAGCTATATAGGACACTAAAATATGCAAATCACGCGGAGTTCTAGTTTTTTGGCCGAAAAATGCAAAGCATTTGGAACGATCATGGTGGGGCGGTGACTATTGTACCTTAGGTCGTATTTGATAGTCCGGAAAAATTTTAGGCGATCGGCGTCCACGGCTCCCCGGACCACATGGAAGGCGTGGGTATAGCACACGAAAATATGGGAATAGGGCGTAATTCTAGTTTTTTGGCCGAAATATGCAAAAAATGAGAAACGATGATGGTGGGGCGGTTACTATGGTTCTTTAGGTCATATTTGACGGCCCAGAAAAATTTTAGGCGATCGGGGTCCGGGGGTCCCGGAACCACTTGGAAGGGTGGGCAATAGCACACAAAAATATTGTAATCGGGCGGAATTCTAGTTTTTTGGCCGAAAAACGCAACAAATGAGGAATGATCATGGCTGGGCGGTGACTATGGTTCCTTTGGTCTTATTTGATAGTCCGGAAAAATATTAGGCGATAGGGGTCCGGAGGTCCTGGGACCACTCGGAAGGCATAGGCTATAACACACAAAAATATGGGATCGCGCGGAATTCTAGTTGTTTGGCCGAAAAACGCAAAAAATGAGGAACGATCATGGCGGGGCGGATACTATGGTTCCTTAGGTCGTATTTGATAGTCCGGAAAAATTTTAGGCGATAGGGGTCCGAAGGTCCCGGGACCACTCGGAAGGTGTGGGCTAACACACAAAAATATGGGAATCGCGCGGAATTCTAGTTGTTTGGCCGAAAAACGCAAAAAATAAGGAACGATCATGGCGGGGCGGAAACTATGGTTCCTTAGGTCGTATTTGATTGCCAGAAAAAATTTTAGGCGATCGGGTTCCGCGGCTCTTGGGACCACTCGGAATGCGTGGGTATAGCACACTAAAATATGGGAATCGGGCGAAATTCTAGGTCTTTTTCAGTAACATGCAAAAAATGTGGAAAGATCTTGGCAGGGCGGTGACTATGGTTCCTTTGGTCTTATTTGATAGTCCGGAAAAATATTAGGCGATAGTGGTCCGGAGGTCCCGGGAACACTCGGAACGCGTGGGCTATAACACACAAAAATATGGGAATCGCGCGGAATTCTAGTTGTTTGGCCGAAAAACACAAAAATTGAGTAACGATCATGGCGGGGCGGATACTATGGTTCCTTAGGTCGTATTTGATAGTCCGGAAAAATTTTAGGCGATAGGGGTCCGGAGACCCGGGACTACTCGGAAGCCGTGGGCTATAGCACACTAAAATATGGGAATCGTGCGGAATTCTAGTTGTTTGGCCGAAAAACGCAAAAAATAAGGAACAATCATGGCGGGGCGGATACTATGGTTCCTTAGGTCGTTTTTGATTGCCCGGAAAATTTTTAGGCGATCGGGGTCCGCGGCTCTTGGGACCACTCGGAATGCGTGGGTATAGCACACGAAAATATGGGAATCGGGCGAAATTCTAGGACTTTTTCAGTAACATGCAAAAATTGTGGAATGATCATGGCAGGGCGGTGACTATGGTTCCTTTGGTCTTATTTGATAGTCCGGAAAAATATTAGGCGATAGGGGTCCGGAGGTCCCGGGAACACTCGGAACGCGTGGGCTATAACACACAAAAATATGGGAATCGCGCGGAATTCTAGTTGTTTGGCCGAAAAATGCAAACATTGATTAACGATCATGGCGGGGCAGATACTATGGTTCCTTAGGTCGTATTTGATAGTCCGGAAAAAATTTAGGCGAAAGGGGTCAGGAGGTTCCGGGACCCCTTGGAAGGTGTGGGCTAAAGCACACGAAAATATGGAAATCGCGCGGAATTCTTGTTTTTTGGCTGAAAAACGCAAAAGACTAGGAACGATCATGGCGGGGCGGTGAATATGGTTCCTTAGGTCGTATTTGATAGTCCGGAAAATTTTTAGGCGATCCGGCTCCGGGGGCCCCGACCCACTCGGAAGGCGTGGGCGACAGCACAACAAAATATGGGAATTGGGCGGAATTCTAGTTTTTTGGCCAAAAAATGCAAAAAATGAGGAACGATCATGGGAGGCGGTGACTATGGTTCCTTAGCTCCTAATTGATGGCCCGAAATTTTTTTTGGTGATCCGAGTCTGGCGGCCCGGCCCACTCGGAAGGTGTGGGCAATAGCACACAAAAATATGGTAATCGAGCGGAAATCTAGTTTTTTTGACGAAAAACGCAATAAATGAGGAACGATCATGGCGGGGCAGTGACTATGGTTCCTTAGGTCGTATTTGATAGCCCGGAAAATTTTAGGTGATCGGGGTCCACGGCTCCCGGGACCACTCGGAAGGTGTAAACTATATAGCACACTAAAATATGCAAATCGCGCGGAGTTCTAGTTTTTTGGCCGAAAAATGCAAAGCATTTGGAACGATCATGGTGGGGCAGTGACTATGGTACCTTAGGTCATATTTGATAGTCCGGAAAAATTTTAGGCGATCGGGGTCCGCGGCTCCCCGGACCACTTGGAAGGCGTGGGTATAGCACACGAAAATATGGGAATCGGGCGTAATTCTAGTTTTTTGGCCGAAATATGCAAAAAATGAGAAACGATGATGGCGGGGCGGTTACTATGGTTTCTTTGGTCGTATTTGACGGCCCGGAAAAATTTTAGGCGATCGGGGTCCGGGGGTCCCGGAACCACTTGGAAGGGTGGGCAATAGCACACAAGAATATTGTAATCGGGCGGAATTCTAGTTTTTTGGCCGAAAATCTCAACAAATGAGGAATGATCATGGCTGGGCGGTGACTATGGTTCCTTATGTCGTATTTGATAGTCCGGAAAAATTTTAGGCGATAGGGGTCCGGAGTTCCCGGGTTCACTTGGAAGGCGTGGGCTATAGGACACGAAAATATGGGAATCGCGCGGAATTCTAGTTTTTTGGTGGAAAAATGGAAAAAACTAGGAAAGATCATAGCTGGGCGGTGACTATGGTTCCTTAGGTCGTATTTGATAGTCCGTAATAATTTTAGGCGATAGGGGTCCGGAGGTCCCGGGACCACTCGGAAGGTGTGGGCTATAACACACAAAAATATGGGAATCGCGCGGAATTCTATTTGTTTGGCCGAAAAACCCAAAAAATAAGGAACGATCATGGCGGGGCAGATACTATGCTTCCTTAGGTCGTATTTGATTGCCCGGAAAAATTTTAGGCGATCGGGGTCCGCGGCTCTTGGGACCACTCGCAATGCGTGGGTATAGCACACAAAAATATGGGAATCGGGCGAAATTCTAGGTCTTTTTCAGTAACATGCAAAAAATGTGGAAAGATCTTGGCAGGGCGGTTACTATGGTTCCTTTGGTCTTATTTGATAGTCCGGAAAAATATTAGGCGATAGGGGTCCGGAGGTCCCGGGAACAGTCGGAACGCGTGGGCTATAACACACAAAAATATGGGAATCGCGCGAAATTCTAGTTGTTTGGCCGAATAATGCAAAAATTGAGTAACGATCATGGCAGGGTGGATACTATGGTTCCTTAGGTCGTATTTTAAAGTCCGGAAAATTTTTAGGCGAAAGGGGTCAGGAGGTCCCGGGACCACTCGGAAGGCGTGGGCTATAACACACAAAAATATGGGAATTGAGCGAAATTCTAGTTGTTTGGCCGAAAAACTCAAAAAATGAGGAACGAGCATGGTGGGGTGGTTACTATGGTTCCTTAGGTCGTATTTGATGGCCCGAAATTTTTTTAGGCGATCGGGGTTCGGGGTTACCGGGACCCCTTGGAAGGCGTGGGCTAAAGCACACGAAAATATGGAAATCGCGCGGAATTCTAGTTGTTTGGCCGAAAAATGCAAATATTGAGTAACGATCATGGCGGGGAAGATACTATGGTTCCTTAGGTCGTATTTGATAGTCCAGAAAAATTTTAGACGATAGGGGTCCGGAGACCCGGGACCACTCGGAAAGCGTGGGCTATAACACACAAATATATGGGATCGCGCGGAATTCTAGTTGTTTGGCCAAAAAATGCAAAAAATGAGGAATGATCATGGCTGTGCGGATACTATGGTTCCTTAGGTCGTATTTGATAGTTCGGAAAAATTTTAGGCGATAGGGGTCCGGAGACCCGGGACCACTCGGAAGGCGTCGGCTATAAAACACAAAAATATGGGATCGCGCGGAATTCCAGTTGTTTGGCCGAAAAACGCAAAAAATGAGGAACGATCATGGCGGGGCGGATACTATGGTTCCTTAGGTCTTATTTGATAGTCCGGAAAAATATTAGGCGAAAGGGGTCCGGAGGTCCCGGGAACACTCGGAAGGCGTGGGCTATAACACACAAAAATATGGGATCGCGCGGAATCCTAGTTGTTTGGCCGAATAATGCAAAAATTGAGTAACGATCATGGCGGTGCGGATACTATGGTTCCTTAGGTCGTATTTGATAGTCCGGAAAATTTTAGGTGAAAGGGGTCAGGAGGTCCCGGGACCACTCAGAAGGTGTGGGCTGTAACACACAAAAATATGGGAATCGAGCGAAATTCTAGTTGTTTGGCCGAAAAACTCAAAAAATGAGGAACGAGCATGGTGGGGTGGTTACTATGGTTCCTTAGGTCGTATTTGATGGCCTGAAAATTTTTTAGGCGATCGGGGTTCGGGGTTACCGGGACCCCTTGGAAGGCGTGGGCTAAAGCACACGAAAATATGAAAATTGCGCGGAATTCTAGTTGCTTGGCCGAAAAATGCAAAAATTGAGTAACGATCATTGCGGGGCAGATACTATGGTTCCTTAGGTCATATTTGATAGTCCGGAAAAATTTTAGGCGATAGGGTTCCGGAGACCCGGGACCACTCGGAAGGCGTGGGCTATAACACACAAAAATATGGGATCGCGCGGAATTCTAGTTGTTTGGCTGAAAAATGCAAAAAAATGAGGAACGATCATGGCGGGGCGGATACTATGGTTCCTTAGGTCGTATTTGATAGTCCAGAAAAATTTTAGGCGATAGGGGTCCGGAGACCCGGGACCACTCGCAAGGCGTTGGCTATAACACACAAAAATATGGGATCGCACGGAATTCTAGTTGTTTGGCCGAAAAACGCAATAAATGAGGAAAGATCATGGCGGGGCGGTGACTATGGTTCCTTAGGTCGTATTTGATGGACCGGAAAATTTTAGGCGATCGGGGTCCACGGCTCCCGGGATCACTCGGAAGGCGTAAGCTATAGAACACTAAAATAAGCAAATCGCGCGGCGTTCTAGTTTTTGGCCGAAAAATACAAAGCATTTGGAAAGATCATGGTGGGGCGGTGACTATGGTTCCTTTGGTCTTATTTGATAGTTTGGAAAAATATTAGGCGATAGGGGTCCGGAGGTCCCGGGAACACTCGGAATACATGGGCTATAACACACAAAAATATGGAAATCGCGCGGAATTATAGTTTTTTGGCTGAAAAACGCAAAAGACTAGGAACGATCATGGTGGGGAGGTGACTATGGTTCCTTAGGTCGTATTTGATAGTCCGGAAAATTTTTAGGCGATCCGGCTCCGGGGGCCCCGACCCACTCGGAAGGCGTGGGCGATAGCATACAAAAATATGGGAATCGGGCGGAATTCTAGTTTTTTGGCCAAAAAAGCAAAAAATGAGGAACGATCATGGCGAGGCGGTGACTATGGTTCCTTAGGTCTTAATTGATGGCCCAAAATATTTTTAGGCGATCCGAGTTCGGCAGCCCGGCCCACTCGGAAGGCGTGGGCAATAGCACACAAAAATATGGTAATCGAGCGGAATTCTAGTTTTTTGGCGGAAAAATGCATAAAATAAGGAACGATCATGGCGGGGCGGATACTATGGTTCCTTAGGTCGTATTTGATAGTTCGGAAAAATTTTAGGCGATAGGGGTCAGGAGGTCCCGGGACCACTCGGAAGGGATGGGCTATAACACACAAAAATATGGGAATCGCGCGGAATTCTAGTTGTCTGGCCGAAAATCGCAAAAAATGAGGAACGATCATGGCGGGGTGGTTACTATGGTTCCTTAGGTCGTATTTGATATCTCGGAAAAATTTTAGGCGATCGGGGTTCGGGGTTCCCGGGACCCCTTGGAAGGCGTGGGCTGCACACGAAAATATGGAAATCGCGCGGAATTATAGTTTTTTGGCTGAAAAATGCAAAAGACTAGGAACGATCATGGCGGGGAGGTGACTATGGTTCCTTAGGTCGTATTTGATAGTCCGGAAAATTTTTAGGCGATCTGGCTCTGGGTGGCCCGACCCACTCGGAAGGCGTGGGCGATAGCATACAAAAATATGGGAATCGGGCGGAATTCTAGTTTTTTGGCCAAAAAATGCAAAAAATGAGGAACGATCATGGCGAGGCGTGACTAAAGTTCCTTAGGTCTTAATTTATGGCCCGAATATTTTTTAGGCGATCCGTGTCCGGCGGCCCGGCCCACTCGGAAGGCGTGGGCAATAGCACACAAAAATATGGTAATCGAGCGAAATTCTAGTTTTTTGGCCGAAAAACGCAAAAAATAAGGAACGATCATGGCGGGGCGGATACTATGGTTCCTTAGGTCGTATTTGATTGTCCGGAAAAATTTTAGGCGATCGAGGTCCACGGCTCTTGGGACCACTCGGAATGCGTGGGTATAGCACACGAAAATATGGGAATCGGGCGAAATTCTAGGTCTTTTTCAGTAACATGCAAAAAAATGTGGAAAGATCTTGGCAGGGCGGTGACTATGGTTCCTTTGGTCTTATTTGATAGTCCGGAAAAATATTAGGCGATAGGGGTCCGGAGGTCCCGGGACCACTCGGAAGGCGTCGGTTATAACACACACAAATATGGGAACGCACGGAATTCTAGTTGTTTGGCCGAAAAACGCAAAAAATGAGGAACGATCATGGCGGGGCGGATACTATGGTTCCTTAGGTCGTATTTGATAGTCCGGAAAAATTTTAGGCTATATGGGTCAGGAGGTCCCGGGACCACTCGGAAGGCGTGGGCTATAACACACAAAAATATGGGAATCGCACAGAATTCTAGTTGTTTGGCCGAAAAACGCAAAAAATGAGGAAAGATCATGGCGGGGTGGTTACTATGGTTCCTTAGGTCATATTTGATGGCCCGGAAAATTTTTAGGCGATCGGGGTTCGGGGTTCCCGGGACCCCTTGGAAGGCGTGGGCTTTAGCACACGAAAATATGGAAATCGCGCGGAATTCTAGTTTTTTGGCTGAAAAACGCAAAAGACTAGGAACGATCATGGCGGGGCAGTGACTATGGTTCCTTAGGTCGTATTTTATTGTCCGGAAAAGTTTTAGGCGATCCGGCTCGGGGGGGCCCGACCCACTCGGAAGGCGTGGGCGATAGCAGACAAAAATATGGGAATCGGGCGGAATTCTAGTTTATTGGCCAAAAAATGCAAAAAATGAGGAACGATCATGGCGAGGCGGTGACTATGGTTCCTTAGGTCCTAATTGATGGCCCGAAAATTTTTTAGGCGATCCGAGTCCGGCGGCCCGGCCCACTCGGAAGGCGTGGGCAATAGCACACAAAAATATGGTAATCGAGCGGAATTCTAGTTTTTTGGCCGAAAAACGCAATAAATGAGGAACGATCATGGCGGGGCGGTGACTATGGTTCCTTAGGTCGTATTTGATGGCCCGGAAAATTTTAGGCGATCGGGGTCCACGGCTCCCGGGACCACTCGGAAGGCGTAAGCTATAGCACACTAAAATATGCAAATCGCGCGGAGTTCTTGTTTTTTGGCCGAAAAATGCAAAGCATTTGGAACGATCATGGTGGGGTGGTGACTATGGTACCTTAGGACGTATTTGATAGTCCGAAAAATTTTAGGCGATCGGGGTCCGCGGCTCCCCGGACCACTTGGAAGGCGTGGGTATAGCACACGAAAATATGGTATCGGGCGTAATTCTAGTTTTTTGGCCGAAATATGCAAAAAATGAGAAACGATGATGGCGGGGCAGTTAATATGGTTCCTTAGGTCGTATTTGACGGCCCGGAAAAATTTTAGGCGATCGGGGTCCCGGGGTCCCGGAACAACTTGGAAGGGTGGGCAGTAGCACACAAAAATATTGTAATCGGGCGGAATTCTAGTGTTTTGGCCGAAAAACGAAACAAATGAGGAATGATCATGGCTGGGTAGTGACTATGGTTCCTTAGGTCGTATTTGATAGTCCGGAAAAATTTTAGGCGATAGGGGTCCGGAGTTCCCGGGTTCACTTGGAAGGCGTGGGCTATAGGACACGAAATTATGGGAAAAACGCGAAATTCTAGTTGTTTGGCCGAAAAATGCAAAAAATGAGGAACGATCATGGCGGGGCGGATACTATGGTTCCTTAGGTCGTATTTGATAGTCCGGAAAAATTTTAGGCGATAGGGGTCCGGAGACCCGGGACCACTCGGAAGGCGTGGGCTATAACACACAAAAATATGGGATTGCGCAGAATTCTAGTTGTTTGGCCGAAAAATGCAAAAAATGAGGAACGATCATGGCGGGGCGGATACTATGGTTCCTTAGGTCATATTTGATAGTCCGGAAAATTTTGGGCAATGGGGGTCCGGAGGTCCCAGGACCACTCGGAAGGTGTGGGCTATAACACACAAAAATATGGGAATCGCGCGGAATTCTAGTTGTTTGGCCAAAAAATGCAAAACATAAGGAACGATCATGGCGGGGCGGATACTATGGTTCCTTAGGTCATATTTGATAGTTCGGAAAAATTTTAGGCGATAGGGGTCAGGAGGTCCCGGGACCACTCAGAAGGCATGGGCTATAACGCACAAAAATATGGGAATCGCGCGAAATTCTAGTTGTCTGGCCGAAAATCGCAAAAAATGAGGAACGATCATGGCGGGGTGGTTACTATGGTTCCTTAGGTCGTATTTGATGGCCCGGAAAAATGTTAGGCGATCGGGGTTCGGGGTTCCCGGGACCCCTTGGAAGGCGTGGGCTGCACACGAAAATATGGAAATCGCGCGGAATTATAGTTTTTGGCTGAAAAACGCAAAAGACTAGGAACGATCATGGTGGGGAGGTGACTATGGTTCCTTAGGTCGTATTTGATAGTCCGGAAAATTTTTAGGCGATCCGGCTCCGGGGGGCCCGACCCACTCGGAAGGCGTGGGCGATAGCATAAAAAAATTTGGGAATCGGGCGGAATTCTAGTTTTTTTGGCCAAAAAATGCAAAAAATGAGGAACGATCATGGCGAGGCGGTGACTATGGTTCCTTAGGTCTTAATTAATGGCCCAAATTGTTTTTAGGCGATCCGAGTCCGGCAGCCCGGCCCACTCGGAAGGCGTGGGCAATAGCACACAAAAATATGGTAATCGAGCGGAATTCTAGTTTTTTGGCCGAAAAATGCAAAGAATAAGGAACGATCATGGCGGGGGGAATACTATGGTTCCTTAGGTCGTATTTGATAGTTCGGAAAAATTTTAGGCGATAGGGGTCAGGAGGTCCCGGGACCATTCGGAAGGCATGGGCTATAACACACAAAAATATGGGAATCGCGCGGAATTCTAGTTGTCTGGCCGAAAATCACAAAAAATGAGGAACGATCATGGCGGGGTGGTTACTATGGTTCCTTAGGTCGTATTTGATATCCCGGAAAAATTTTAGGCGATCGGGGTTCGGGGTTCCCGGGACCCCTTGGAAGGCATGGGCTGCACACGAAAAAATGGAAATCGCACGGAATTATAGTTTTTTGGCTGAAAAATGCAAAAGACTAGGAACGATCATGGCGGGGAGGTGACTATGGTTCCTTAGGTCGTATTTGATAGTCCGGAAAATTTTTAGGCGATCTGGCTCTGGGGGGCCCGACCCACTCGAAAAGCATGGGCGATAGCATACAAAAATATGGGAATCGGGCGGAATTCTAGTTTTTTGGCCAAAAAATGCAAAAAATGAGGAACGATCATGGCGAGGCAGTGACTATGGTTCCTTAGGTCCTAATTGATGGCCCGAAAATTTTTTAGGCGATCCGAGTCCGGGGGCCCGACCCACTCGGAAGGCGTGGGCGATAGCATACAAAAATATGGGAATCGCGCGGAATTCTAGTTGTCTGGCCGAAAATTGCAAAAAATGAGGAACGATCATGGCTGGGTGGTTACTATGGTTCCTTAGGTGGTATTTGATGGCCCGAAAAATTTTTAGGCGATCGGGGTTCGGGGTTCCCGGGACCCCTTGGAAGGCGTGGGCTAAAGCACACGAAAATATGGAAATCGCGAGAAATTCTAGTTTTTTGGCTGAAAAACGCAAAAGACTAGGAACGATCATGGCGGGGCGGTGACTATGGTTCCGTAGGTCGTATTTGATAGTCCGGAAAATTTTTAGGCGATCCGGCTCCGGGGGGCCCGACCCACTCGGAAGGCGTGGGCGATAGCACACAAAAATATGGGAATCGGGCGGAATTCTAGTTTTTTGGCCAAAAAATGCAAAAAATGAGGAACGATCATGGCGAGGCGGTGACTATGGTTCCTTAGGTCCTAATTGATGGCCCGAAATTTTTTTAGGCGATCCGAGTCCGGCGGCCCGGCCCACTCGGAAGGCGTGGGCAATAGCACACAAAAATATGGTAATCGAGCGGAATTCTAGTTTTTTGGACGAAAACCGCAATAAATGAGGAACGATCATGGCGGGGCGGTGACTATGGTTCCTTAGGTCATATTTGATGGCCCGGAAAATTTTAGGCGATCGGGGTCCACGGCTCCCGGGACCACTCGGAAGGCGTAAGCTATAGCACACTAAAATATGCAAATCGCGCGGAGTTCTTGTTTTTTGGCCGAAAAATGCAAAGCATTTGGAACGATCATGGTGGGGTGATGACTATGGTACCTTAGGACGTATTTGATAGTCCGGAAAAATTTTAGGCGATCGGGGTCCGCGGCTCCCCGGACCACTTGGAAGGCGTGGGTATAGCACACGAAAATATGGTATCGGGCGTAATTCTAGTTTTTTGGCCGAAATATGCAAAAAATGAGAAACGATGTTGGCGGGGCAGTGAATATGGTTCCTTAGGTCGTATTTGACGGCCCGGAAATATTTTAGGCGATCGGGGTCCCGGGGTCCCGGAACAACTTGGAAAGGTGGGCAGTAGCACACAAAAATATTGTAATCGGGCGGAATTCTAGTGTTTTGGCCGAAAAACGCAACAAATGAGGAATGATCATGGCTGGGCGGTGACTATGGTTCCTTAGGTCGTATTTGATAGTTCGGAAAATTTTTAGGCGATAGGGGTCCGGAGTTCCCGGGTTCACTTGGAAGGCGTGGGCTATAGGACACGAAATTATGGGAATCGCGCGGAATTCTAGTTTTTTGGCCGAAAAACGGAAAAAACTTGGAAAGATCATGGCTGGGCGGTGACTATGGTTCCTTAGGTCTTATTTGATAGCCCGGAAAAATTTTAGGCGATAGTGGTCCGGAGGTCCCGGGACCACTCGGAAGGTGTGGGCTATAACACACAAAAATATGGGAATCGCGCGGAATTCTAGTTGTTTGGCCGAAAAACGCAAAAAATAAGGAACGATCATGGCAGGGCAGATACTATGGTTCCTTAGGTCGTATTTGATTGCCTGGAAAAATTTTAGGCGATCGGGGTCCGCGGCTCTTGGGACCACTCGCAATGCGTGGGTCCCCGGACCACTTGGAAGGCGTGGGTATAGCACACGAAAATATGGGAATCGGGCGTAATTCTAGTTTTTTGGCTGAAATATGCAAAAAATGAGAAACGATGATGGCGGGGCGGTTACTATGGTTCCTTAGGTCATATTTGACGGCCCAGAAAAATTTTAGGCGATCGGGGTCCGGGGGTCCCGGAACCACTTGGAAGGCTGGACAATACCACACAAAAAAATTGTAATCGGGCGGAATTCTAGTTTTTTGGCCGAAAAACGCAACAAAAGAGGAATGATCATGGCTGGCCGGTGACTATGGTTCCTTAGGTCGTATTTGATAGTCCGGAAAAATGTTAGGCGATAGGGGTCCGGTGTTCCCGGGTTCACTTGGAAGGCGTGGGCTATAGAACACGAAAATATGGGAATCGCGCGGAATTCTAGTTGTTTGGCCGAAAAATGAAAAAAATGAGGAACGATCATGGCAGGGCGGATACTATGGTTCCTTAGGTCGTATTTGATAGTCCGGAAAATATTTAGGCGATAGGGGTCCGGAGACCCGGGACCACTCGGAAGGCGTGGGCTATAACACACAAAAATATGGGATTGCGCGGAATTCTAGTTGTTTGGCCGAAAAATGCAAAAAATGAGGAACGATCATGGCGGGGCGGATACTATGGTTCCTTAGGTCATATTTGATAGTCCGGGAAATTTTGGGCAATAGGGGTCCGGAGGTCCCAAGACCACTCTGAAGGTGTGGGCTATAACACACAAAAATATGGGAATCGCGCGGAATTCTAGTTGTTTGGCCGAAAAACGCAAAACATAAGGAACGATCATGGCGGGGCGGATACTATGGTTCCTTAGGTCGTGTTTGATAGTTCCGAAAAATTTTAGGCGATAGGGGTCAGGAGGTCCTGGGACCACTCGGAAGGCATGGGCTATAACACACAAAAATATGGGAATCGCGCAGAATTCTAGTTGTCTGGCCGAAAATCGCAAAAAATGAGGAACGATCATGGCGGGGTGGTTACTATGGTTCCTTAGGTCGTATTTGATGGCCCGGAAAAATTTTAGGCGATCGGGGTTCGGGGTTCCCGGGACCCCTTGGAAGGCGTGGGCTGCACACGAAAATATGGAAATCGCGCGGAATTATAGTTTCTTGGCTGAAAAACGCAAAAGACTCGGAACTATCATGGTGGGGAGGTGACTATGGTTCCTTAGGTCGTATTTGATAGTCCGGAAAATTTTTAGGCGATCCGGCTCCGGAAGGCACGACCCACCCGGAAGGCGTGGGCGATAGCATACAAAAATTTGGGAATCGGGCGGACTTCTAGTTTTTGGCCAAAAAATGCAAAAAATGAGGAACGATCATGGCGAGGCGGTGACTATGGTTCCTTAGGTCTTAATTGATGGCACAAAATTTTTTTAGGCGATCCGAGTCCGGTAGCCCGGCCCACTCGGAAGGCGTGGGCAATAGCACACAAAAATATGGTAATCGAGCAGAATTCTAGTTTTTTGGCCGAAAAATGCATAAAATAAGGAATGATCATGGCGGGGCGGATACTATGGTTCCTTAGGTCGTATTTGATAGTTCGGAAAAATTTTAGGCGATAGGGGTCAGGAGGTCCCGGGACCACTCGGAAGGCATGGGCTATAACACACAAAAATATGGGAATCGCGCAGAATTCTAGTTGTCTGGCCGAAAATCGCAAAAAATGAGGAACGATCATGGCGGGGTGGTTACTATGGTTCCTTCGGTCGTATTTGATATCCCGGAAAAATTTTAGGCGATCGGGGTTCGGGGTTCCCGGGACCCCTTGGATGGCGTGGGCTGTACACGAAAATATGGAAATCGCGCGGAATTATAGTTTTTTGGCTGAAAAACGCAAAAGACTAGGAACGATCATGGCGGGGAGGTGACTATGGTTCCTTAGGTCGTATTTGATAGTCCGGAAAATTTTTAGGCGATCTGGCTCTGGGGGGCCCGACCCACTCGGAAGGCGTGGGTGATAGCATACAAAAATATGGGAATCGGGCAGAATTCTAGTTTTTTGGCCAAAAAATGCAAAAAATGAGGAACGATCATGGCGAGGCGTGACTACGGTTCCTTAGGTCTTAATTGATGGCCCGAATATTTTTTAGGCGATCCGAGTCCGGCGGCCCGGCCCACTCGGAAGGCGTGGGCAATAGCACACAAAAATATGGTAATCAAGCGGAATTCTAGTTTTTTGGCCGAAAAATGCAAAAAATAAGGAACGATCATGGCGGGGTGGATACTATGGTTCCTTAGGTCGTATTTGATTGTCCGGAAAAATTTTAGGTGATCGAGGTCCGCGGCTCTTGGGACCACTCGGAATGCGTGGGTATAGCACACGAAAATATGGGAATCGGTTGAAATTCTAGGTCTTTTTCAGTAACATGCAAAAAAAAGTGGAAAGACCTTGGCAGGGCGGTGACTATGGTTCCTTTGGTCTTATTTGATAAACCGGAAAAATATTAGGCGATAGGGGTCCGGAGGTCCCGGGACCACTCGGAAGGCGTCGGCTATAACACACACAAATATGGGAATGCACGCAATTCTAGTTGTTTGGCCGAAAAACGCAAAAAATGAGGAACGATCATGGCGGGGCGGATACTATGGTTCCTTAGGTCGTATTTGATAGTCCGGAAAAATTTTAGGCTATATGGGTCAGGAGGTCCCGGGACCACTCGGAAGGCGTGGGCTATAACACACAAAAATATGGGAATCGCACGGAATTCTAGTTGTTTGGCCGAAAAACGCAAAAAATGAGGAAAGATCATGGCGGGGTGGTTACTATGGTTCCTTAGGTCGTATTTGATGGCCCGGAAAATTGTTAGGCGATCGGGGTTCGGGGTTCGCGGGACCCCTTGGAAGGCGTGGGCTTTAGCACACGAAAATATGGAAATCGCGCGGAATTCTAGTTTTTTGCCTGAAAAACGCAAAAGACTAGGAACGATCATGGCGGGGCGGTGACTATGGTTCCTTAGGTCGTATTTGATAGTCCGGAAAATTTTTAGGCGATCCGGCTCCGGGGGCCCGACCCACTCGGAAGGCGTGGGCGATAGCACACAAAAATATGGGAATCGGGCGGAATTCTAGTTTTTTGGCCAAAAAATGCAAAAAATGAGGAACGATCATGGCGAGGCGGTGACTATGGTTCCTTAGGTCCTAATTGATGGTCCAAAATTTTTTTAGGCGATCCGAGTCCGGCGGCCCGGCCCACTCGGAAGGCGTGGGCAATAGCACACATGAATATGGTAATCGAGCGGAATTCTAGTTTTTTGGACGAAAAACGTAAAAAATGAGGAACGATCATGGCGGGGCAGTGATTATGGTTCCTTAGGCCGTATTTGATGGCCCGGAAAATTTTAGGCGATCGGGGTCCACGGCTCCTGGGACCACTCGGAAGGCGTAAGCTATAGCACACTAAAATATGCAAATCGCGCGGAGTTCTAGTTTTTTGGCCGAAAAATGCAAAGCATTTGGAACGATCATGGTGGGGTGGTGACTATGGTACCTTAGGATGTATTTGATAGTCCGGAAAAATTTTAGGCGATCGGGGTCCGCGGCTCCCAGGACCACTTGGAAGGCGTGGGTATAGCACACGAAAATGTGGGAATCGGGCGTAATTGTAGTTTTTTGGCCGAAATATGCAAAAAATGAGAAACGATGATGGCGGGGTGGTTACTATGGTTCCTTAGGTCGTATTTGACAGCCTAGAAAAATTTTAGGCGATCGGGGTCCCGGGGTCCCGGAACAACTTGGAAGGGTGGGTAGTAGCACACAAAAATATTGTAATCGGGCGGAATTCTAGTGTTTTGGCCGAAAAACGCAACAAATGAGGAATGATCATGGCTGGGCGGTGACTATGGTTCCTTAGGTCGTATTTGATAGTCCGGAAAAATTTTAGGCGATAGGGGTCCGGAGTTCCTGGGTTCACTTGGAAGGCGTGGGCTATAGGACACGAAATTATGGGAATCGTGCGGAATTCTAGTTTTTTGGCCGAAAAACGGAAAAAACTAGGAAAGATCATGGCTGGGCGGTGACTATGGTTCCTTAGGTCTTATTTGATAGCCCGGAAATATTTTAGGCGATAGTGGTCCGGAGGTCCCGGGACCACTCGGAAGGTGTGGGCTATAACACACAAAAATATGGGAATCGCGCGGAATTCTAGTTGTTTGGCCGAAAAACGCAAAAAATAAGGAACGATCATGGCGGGGCGGATACTATGGTTCCTTAGGTCGTATTTGATTGCCCGAAAAATTTTTAGGCGATCGGGGTCCGCGGCTCTTGGGACCACTCGCAATGCGTGGGTCCCCGGACCACTTGGAAGGCGTGGGTATAGCACACGAAAATATGAGAATCGTGCGTAATTCTAAATTTTTGGCCGAAATATGCAAAAAATGAGAAACGATGATAGCGGGGCACTTACTATGGTTCCATAGGTCGTATTTGACGGCCCGGAAAAATTTTAGGCGATCGGGGTCCGGGGGTCCCGGAACCACTTGGATGGGTGGGCAATAGCACACAAAAATATTATAATCGGGCGGAATTCTATTTTTTTGGCCGAAAAACGCAACAAAAGAGGAATGATCATGGCTGGCCGGTGTCTAAGGTTCCTTAGGTCGTACTTGATAGTCCGGAAAAATTTTAGGCGATAGGGGTCCGGTATTCCCGGGTTCACTTGGAAGGCGTGGGCTATAGGACACGAAAATATGGGAATCGCGCGGAATTCTAGTTGTTTGGCCGAAAAATGCAAAAAATGAGGAACGATCATGGCGGGGCGGATACTATGGTTCCTTAGGTCGTATTTGATAGTCCGGAAAAATTTTAGGCGATAGGGGTCCGGAGACCTGGGACCACTCGGAAGGCGTGGGCTATAACACACAAAAATATGGGATCGCGCGAAATTCTAGTTGTTTGGCCGAAAAGTGCAAAAAATGAGGAACGATCATGGCGGGGCGGATACTATGGTTCCTTAGGTCATATTTGATAGTCCGGAAAATTTTGGGCAATAGGGGTCCGGAGGTCCCAGGACCACTCAAAAGGTGTGGGCTATAACACACAAAAATATGGGAATCGCGCGGAATTCTAGTTGTTTGGCCGAAACACGCAAAACATAAGGAATGATCATGGCGGGGCGGATACTATGGTTCCTTAGGTCGTATTTGATAGTTCGGAAAATTTTTAGGCGATAGGGGTCAGGTTGTTCCGGGACCACTCGGAAGGTATGGGCTATAACACACAAAAATAGGGGAATCGCGCGGAATTCTAGTTGTCTGGCCGAAAATCGCAAAAAATGAGGAACGATCATAGCGGGGTGGTTACTATGGTTCCTTAGGTCGTATTTGATGGCCCGGAAAAATTTTAGGCGATCGGGGTTCGGGGTTCCCGGGACCCCTTGGAAGGCGTGGGCTGCACACGAAAATATGGAAATCGCGCGGAATTATAGTTTTTTGGCTGAAAAACGCAAAAGACTAGGAACGATCATGGCGGGGAGGTGACTATGGTTCCTTAGGTCGTATTTGATAGTCCAAAAATTTTTTAGGCGATCCGGCTCCGGGGGGCCCGACCCACTCGGAAGGCGTGTGCGATAGCATAAAAAAATTTGGGAATCGGGCGGAATTCTAGTTTTTTGGCCAAAAAATGCAAAAAATGAGGAACGATCATGGCGAGGCGGTGACTATGGTTCATTAGGTCTTAATTGATGGCCCAAAATATTTTTAGGCGATCCTAGTCCGGCGGCCCGGCCCACTCGGAAGGCGTGGGCAATAGCACACAAAAATATGGTAATCGAGCGGAATTCTAGTTTTTTGGCCGAAAAATGCAAAAAATAAGGAACGATCATGGCGGGGCGGATACTATGGTTCCTTAGGTCGTATTTGATTGTCCGGAAAAATTTTAGGCGATCGAGGTCCGCGTCTCTTGGGACCACTCGGAATGCGTGGGTATAGCACACGAAAATATGGGAATCGGGCGAAATTCTAGGTCTTTTTCAGTAACATGCAAAAAAATGTGGAAAGATCTTGGCAGGGCGGTGACAATGGTTCCTTTGGTCTTATTTGATAGCCCGGAAAAATATTAGGCGATAGGGGTCCGGAGACCCGGGACCACTCGGAAGGCGTGGGCTATAACACACAAAAATATGGGATCGCGCGGAATTCTAGTTTTTTGGCCGAAAAACGCAAAAAATAAGGAACGATCATGGCGGGGCGGATACTATGGTTCCTTAGGTCGTATTTGATAGTCCGGAAAAATTTTAGGCGATCCGAGTCCGGCGGCCCGGCCCACTCGGAAGGCATGGGCAATAGCACACAAAAATATGGTAATCGAGCGGAATTATAGTTTTTTGGACGAAAACCGCAATAAATGAGGAACTATCATGGCGGGGCGGTGACTATGGTTCCTTAGGTCGTATTTGATGGCCCGGTAAATTTTAGGCGATCGGGGTCCACGGCTCCCGGGACCACTCGGAAAGCGTAAGCTATAGCACACTAAAAGTATGCAAATCGCGCGGAGTTCTAGTTTTTTGGCCGAAAAATGCAAAGCATTTGGAACGATCATGGTGGGGCGGTGACTATGGTACCTTAGGATGTATTTGATAGTCCGGAAAAATTTTTGGCGATCGGGGTCCGCGGCTCCCTGGACCACTTGGAAGGCGTGGGTATAGCACACGAAAATATGGGAATCGGGCGTAATTCTAGTTTTTTGGCCGAAATATGCAAAAAATGAGAAATGATGATGGCCAGGCGGTTACTATGGTTCTTTAGGTCGTATTTGATAGCCCGAAAAAATTTTAGGCGATCGGGGTACGAGGGTCCCAGAACAACTTGGAAGGGTGGGCAATAGCACACAAAAATATTGTAATAGGGCGGAATTCTAGTGTTTTGGCGGAAAAATGCAACAAATGAGGAATGATCATGGCTGGGCGGTAACTATGGTTCCTTAGGTCGTATTTGATAGTCCGGAAAAATTTTAGGCGATAGGGGTCCGGAGTTCCCGGGTTCACTTGGAAGGCGTGGGCTATAGGACACGAAAATATGGGAATCGCGCGGAATTCTAGTTGTTTGGCCGAAAAACGTAAAAAATGAGGAACGATCATGGCGGGGCGGATACTGTGGTTCCTTAGGTCGTATTTGACAGTCCGGCAAAATTTTAGGCGATAGGGGTCCGGAGGTCCCGGGACCACTCGGAAGGTGTGGGCTATAACACACAAAAATATGGGCATCGCGCGGAATTCTAGTTGTTTGGCCGAAAAACGCAAAATATAAGGAACGATCATGGCGGGGCGGATACTATAGTTCCTTAGGTCGTATTTGATTGCCCATAAAAAGATTAGGCGATCGGGGTCCGCGGCTCTTGGGACCACTCGGAATGCGTGGGTATAGCACACGAAAATATGGGAATCGGGCGAAATTCTAGGTCTTTTTCAGTAACATGCAAAAAGTATGGAAAGTTCTTGGCAGGGCGGTGACTGTGGTTCCTTTGGTCTTATTTGATAGTCAGGAAAAATATTAGGCGATAGGGGTCCGGAGGTCCCGGGACCACTCGGAAGGCGTGGGCTATAACATACAAAAATATGGGAATCGCGCGGAATTCTAGTTGTTTGGCCGAAAAATGCAAAAAATGAGGAACGATCATGGAGGGGCGGATACTATGGTTCCTTAGGTCGTATTTGATAGTCCGGCAAATTTTTAGGCGATAGGGGTCAGGAGGTCCCGGGACCACTCGGAAGGTGTGGGCTATAACACACAAAAATATGGGCATCGCGCAGAATTCTAGTTGTTTGGCCGAAAAATGCAAAAAATAAGGAACGATCATGGCGGGGCGGATACTATGGTTCCTTAGGTCGTATTTGATAGTCCAGAAAATTTTTAGGCGATAGGGGTCAGGAGGTCCCGGGACCACTCTGAAGGCATGGGCTATAACACACAAAAATATGGGAATCGAGCGGAATTCTAGTTTTTTGGCCAAAAAATGCAAAAAATGAGGAACGATCATGGCGAGGCGGTGACTATGGTTCCTTAGGTCCTAATTGATGGCCCAAAAATTTTTGAGGGGATCCGAGTCCAGCGGCCCGGCCCACTCGGAAGGCGTGGGCAATAGCACACAAAAATATGGTAATCGAGCGGAATTCTAGTTTTTTGGACGAAATCCGCAATAAATGAGGAACGATCATGGCGGGGCGGTGACTATGGTTCCTTAGGTCGTATTTGATGGCCCGGAAAATTTTAGGCGATCGGGGTCCACGGCTCCCGGGACCACTCGGAAAGCGTAAGCTATAGCACACTAAAATATGCAAATCGCGCGGAGTTCTAGTTTTTTGGCCGAAAAATGCAAAGCATTTGGAACGATCATGGTGGGGCGGTGACTATGGTACCTTAGGACGTATTTGATAGTCCGGGAAAATTTTAGGCGATCGGGGTCCGCGGCTCCCTAGACCACTTGGAAGGCGTGGGTATAGCACACGAAAATATGGGAATCGGGCGTAATTCTAGTTTTTTGGCTGAAATGTGCAAAAAATGAGAAAAGATGATGGCGGGGCGGTTACTATGGTTCCTTAGGTCGTATTTGACGGCCCGAAAAAATTTTAGGCGATCGGGGTCCGGGGGTCCCGGAACAACTTGGAAGGGTGGGCAATAGCACTCAAAAGTTTTGTAATAGGGCGGAATTCTAGTGTTTTGGCGGAAAAACGCAACAAATGAGGAATGATCATGGCCGGGCAGTGACTATGGTTCCTTAGGTCGTATTTGATAGTCCGGAAAAATTTTAGGCGATAGGAGTCCGGAGTTACCGGGTTCACTTGGATGGCGTGGTCTATAGGACACGAAAATATGGAAATCGCGCGGAATTCTAGTTTTTTGGCCGAAAAACGGAAATAACTAGGAACGATCATGTCTGGGAGGTGACTATGGTTTCTTAGGTCTTATTTAATAGTCTGGAAAAATTTTAGGCGATAGGGGTCCGGAGACCCGGGACCACTCGGAAGGCGTGGGCTATAACACACAAAAATATGGGATCGCGCGGAATTCTAGTTTTTTGGCCGAAAAACGCAAAAAATAAGGAACGATCATGGCGGGGCGGATACTATGGTTCCTTAGGTCGTATTTGATAGTCCGGAAAAATTTTAGGCGATCCGAGTCCGGCGGCCCGGCCCACTCGGAAGGCGTGGGCAATAGCACACAAAAATATGGTAATCGAGCGGAATTCTAGTTTTTTGGACGAAAACCGCAATAAATGAGGAACTATCATGGCGGGGCGGTGACTATGGTTCCTTAGGTCGTATTTGATGGCCCGGTAAATTTTAGGTGATCGGGGTCCACGGCTCCCGGGACCATTCGGAAAGCGTAAGCTATAGCACACTAAAATATGCAAATCGCGCGGAGTTCTAGTTTTTTGGCCGAAAAATGCAAAGCATTTGGAACGATCATGGTGGGGCGGTGACTATGGTACCTTAGGATGTATTTGATAGTCCGGAAAAGTTTTAGGCGATCGGGGTCCGCGGCTCCCTGGACCACTTGGAAGGCGTGGGTATAGCACACGAAAATATGGGAATCGGGCGTAATTCTAGTTTTTTGGCCGAAATATGCAAAAAATGAGAAATGATGATGGCGAGGCGGTTACTATGGTTCCTTAGGTCGTATTTGATAGCCCGAAAAAATTTTAGGCGATCGGGGTCCGAGGGTCCCAGAACAACTTGGAAGGGTGGGCAATAGCACACAAAAATATTGTAATAGGGCGGAATTCTAGTGTTTTGGCGGAAAAATGCAACAAATGAGGAATGATCATGGCTGGGCGGTAACTATGGTTCCTTAGGTCGTATTTGATAGTCCGGAAAAATTTTAGGCGATAGGGGTCCGGAGTTCCCGGGTTCACTTGGAAGGCGTGGGCTATAGGACACGAAAATATGGGAATCGCGCGGAATTCTAGTTGTTTGGCCGAAAAACGTAAAAAATGAGGAACGATCATGGCGGGGCGGATACTGTGGTTCCTTAGGTCGTATTTGACAGTCCGGCAAAATTTTAGGCGATAGGGGTCCGGAGGTCCCGGGACCACTCGGAAGGTGTGGGCTATAACACACAAAAATATGGGCATCGCGCGGAATTCTAGTTGTTTGGCCGAAAAACGCAAAATATAAGGAACGATCATGGCGGGGCGGATACTATGGTTCCTTTGGTCGTATTTGATTGCCCATAAAAAGATTAGGCGATCGGGGTCCGCGGATCTTGGGACCACTCGGAATGCGTGGGTATAGCACACGAAAATATGGGAATCAGGCGAAATTCTAGGTCTTTTTCAGTAACATGCAAAAAATATGGAAAGTTCTTGGCAGGGCGGTGACTGTGGTTCCTTTGGTCTTATTTGATAGTCCGGAAAAATATTAGGCGATAGGGGTCCGGAGGTCCCGGGACCACTCGGAAGGCGTGGGCTATAACATACAAAAATATGGGAATCGCGCGGAATTCTAGTTGTTTGGCCGAAAAATGCAAAAAATGAGGAACGATCATGGAGGGGCGGATACTATGGTTCCTTAGGTCGTATTTGATAGTCTGGCAAATTTTTAGGCGATAGGGGTCCGGGGGTCCCGGGACCACTCAGAAGGTGTGGGCTATAACACACAAAAATATGGGCATCGCGCGGAATTCTAGTTGTTTGGCCGAAAAATGCAAAAAATAAGGAACGATCATGGCGGGGCGGATACTAGGGTTCCTTAGGTCGTATTTGATTGCCCGTAAAAAGTTTAGGCGATCGGGGTTTGCGGCTCTTGGGACCACTCGGAATGCGTGGGTATAGCACACGAAAATATGGGAATCGGGCGAAATTCTAGGTCTTTTTCAGTAACATGCAAAAAATATGGAAAGATCTTGGCAGGGCGGTGACTATGGTTCCTTTGGTCTTATTTGATAGTCCGGAAAAATATTAGGCGATAGGGGTCCGGAGGTCCCGGGACCACTCGGAAGGCGTGGGCTACAACATACAAAAATATGGGAATCGCGCGGAATTTTAGTTGTTTGGCCGAAAAATGCAAAAAATGAGGAACGATCATGGCGGGGCGGATACTATGGTTCCTTAAGTCGTATTTGATAGTCCGGAAAAATTTTAGGCGATAGGGTCAGGAGGTCCTGGGACCACTCGGAAGGCGTGGGCTAACTATGGGAATCGCGCGGAATTCTAGTTGTTTGGCCGAAAAACGCAAAACATGAGGAACGATGATGGCGGGGTGGTTACTATGGTTCCTTAGGTCGTATTTGATGGCCCGGAAAATTTTTAGGCGATCGGGGTTCGGGGTTCCTGGGACCCCTTGGAAGGGTGGGCAATAGCACACAAAAATATTGTAATCGGGCGGAATTCTAGTTTTTTGGCCGAAAAATGCAAAAAATGAGGAATGATCATGGCGGGGCGGTTACTATGGTTCCTTAGGTCGTATTTGATGGCCCGGAAAATTTTTAGGCGATCGGGGTCCGGGGGTCCCGGAACCACTTGGAAGGGTGGGCAATAGCACACAAAAACATTGTAATCGGGCGGAATTCTAGTTTTTTGGCCGAAAAATGCAACAAATGAGGAATGATCATGGCTGGGCGGTGACTATGGTTCCTTTGGTCTTATTTGATAGTCCGGAAAAATTCTAGGCGATTGGGATCCGGAGGTCCCGGGACCACTCGGAAGGCGTGGGCTATAACACACAAAAATATGGGAATCGCGCGGAATTCTAGTTGTTTGGCCGAAAATGCAAAAAAATGAGGAACGATCATGGCGGGGCGGATACTATGGTTCCTTAGGTCGTATTTGATAGTCCGGAAAAATTTTAGGCGATAGGGGTCAGGAGGTCCCGGGATCACTCGGAAGGCGTGGGCTATAACACACAAAAATATAGGAATCACGCGGAATTCTAGTTGTTTGGCCGAAAAAAGCAAAACATGAGGAACGATCATGGCGGGGTGGTTACTATGGTTCCTTAGGTCGTATTTGATGGCCCGAAAAATTTTTAGGCGATCGGGGTTCGAGTTCCCGGGACCCCTTGGAAGGCGTGGGCTAAAGCACACGAAAATATGGAAATCGCGCGGAATTCTAGTTTTTTGGCTGAAAAACGCAAAAGACTAGGAAGGATCATGGAGGGGCGGTGACTATGGTTCCTTAGGTCCTAATTGATGGCCCGAAAATTTTTAGGCGATCCGAGTCCGGCGGCACGGCCCACTCGGAAGGCGTGGCACACAAAAATATGGTAATCGAGCGGAATTCTAGTTTTTTGGCCGAAAAACGCAATAAATGAGGAACGATCATGGCGGGGCGGTGACTATGGTTCCTTAGGTCGTATTTGATGACCCGGAAAATTTTAGGCGATTGGGGTCCACGGCTCCCGGGACCACTCGGAAGGCGTAAGCTATAGCACACGAAAATATGCAAATCGCGCGGAGTTCTAGTTTTTTGGCCGAAAAATGCAAAGCATTTGGAACGATCATGGTGGGCGGTGACTATGGTACCTTAGGTCGTATTTTATAGTCCGGAAAAATTTTAGGCGATCGGGGTCCGCGGCTCCCCGGACCACTTAGAAGGCGCGGGTATAGCACACAAAAATATAGGAATCAGGCGTAATTCTAGTTTTTTGGCCGAAAAATGCAAAAAATGAGAAACGGTGATGGCGGGGCGGTTACTATGGTTCCTTAGGTCGTATTTGACGGCCCGGAAAAATTTTAGGCGATCGGGGTCCGGGGGTCCCGGAACCACTTGGAAGGGTGGGCAATAGCACCCAAAATTTTGTAATCGGGCGGAATTCTAGTTTTTTGGCCAAAAAATGCAAAAAATGAGGAACGATCATGGCAGGGCGGTGACTATGGTTTCTTAGGTCGTATTTGATGGCCCGGAAAATTTTACCCGATCGGGGTCCACGGCTTCCGGGACCACTCGGAAGGCGTAAGCTATAACACACAAAAATATGGGAATCGCGCGGAATTCTAGTTGTTTGGCCGACAAACGCAAAAAATGAGGAACGATCATGGCGGGGCGGATACTATGGTTCCTTAGGTCGTATTTGATAGTCCGGAAAAATTTTAGGCGATAGGGGTCAGGAGGTCCTGGGACCACTCGGAAGGCGTGGGCTATAACACACAAAAATATAGGAATTGCGCGGAATTCTAGTTGTTTGGCCGAAAAAGGCAAAAAATGAGGAACGATCATTGCGGGGTGGTTACTATGGTTCCTTAGGTCATATTTGATGGCCCGGAAAATTTTTAGGCGATCGGGGTTCGGGGTTCCCGGGACCCCTTGGAAGGCGTGGGCTAAAGCACACGAAAATAAGGAAATCGCGCGGAATTCTAGTTTTTTGGCTGAAAAACGCAAAAGACTAGGAAGGATCATGGCGGGGCGGTGACTATGGTTCCTTAGGTCCTAATTGATGGCCCTAAAACTTTTTAGGCGATCCGAGTCCGGCGGCACGGCCCACTCGGAAGGCGTGGCACACAAAAATATGGTAATCGAGCGGAATTCTAGTTTTTTGGCCGAAAAATGCAATAAATGAGGAACGATCATGGCGGGACGGTGACTATGGTTCCTTAGGTCGTATTTGATGGCCCGGAAAATTTTAGGCGATCGGGGTCCAGGGCTCCCGGGACCACTCGGAAGGCGTAAGCTATAGCACACGAAAATATGCAAATCGCGCGGAGTTCTAGTTTTTTGGCCGAAAAATGCAAAGCATTTGGAACGATAAATGGTGGGCGGTGACTATGGTACCATAGGTCATATTTTATAGTCCGGAAAAATTTTAGGCGATCGGGGTCCGCGGCTCCCAGGACCACTTAGAATGCGTGGGTATAGCACACGAAAATATGAGAATCGGGCGTAATTCTAGTTTTTTGGCCGAAAAATGCAAAAAATGAGAAACGATGATGGCGGGGCGGTTACTATGGTTTCTTAGGTCGTATTTGACGGCCCGGAAAAATTTTAGGCGATCGGGGTTCGGGGGTCCCGGAACCACTTGGAAGGGTGGGCAATAGCACACAAAAAAATTATAATCGGGAGGAATTCTAGTTTTTTGGCCAAAAAATGAAACAAATGAGGAATGATCATGGCTGGGCGGTGACTATGCTTCCTTTGGTCTTATTTGACAGTCCGAAAAAATTTTAGGCGATCGGGGTCTGCTGCTCCCCGGACCACTTGGAAGGCGTGGGTATAGCACACGAAAATATGGGAATCGGGCGTAATTCTAGTTTTTTGGCCGAAAAATGCAACAAATGAGAAACGATGATGGCGGGGCGGTTACTATGGTTCCTTAGGTCGTATTTGATGGCCCGAAAAAATTTTAGGCGATCGGGGTCCGGGGGTCCCGGAACCACTTGGAAGGGTGGGCAATAGCACACAAAAATATTGTAATCGAGCGGAATTCTAGTTTTTTGGCCGAAAAACGCAACAAATGAGGAATGATCATGGCTGGGCGGTGACTATGGTTCCTTAGGTCGTATTTGATATTCCGGAAAAATTTTAGGCGATACGGGTCCGGAGTTCCCGGGTTCACTGGGAAGGCGTGGGCTATAGGACACGAAAATATGGGAATCGCGCGGAATTCTAGTTGTTTGGCCGAAAAACGTAAAAAATGAGGAACGATCATGGCAGGGCGGATACTATGGTTCCTTAGGTCGTATTTGATAGTCCGGAAAAATTTTAGGCGATAGGGGTCCGGAGGTCCCGGGACCACTCGGAAGGTGTGGGCTATAACACACAAAAATATGGGAATCGCGCGGAATTCTAGTTGTTTGGCCGAAAAATGCAAAAAATAAGGAATCATCATGGCGGGGCGGATACTATGGTTCCTTAGGTCGTATTTGATTGCCCGTAAAAAGTTTAGGCGATCGGGGTTCGCGGCTCTTGGGACCACTCGGAATGCGTGGGTATAGCACACGAAAATATGGGAATCGGGCGAAATTCTAGGTCTTTTTCAGTAACATGCAAAAAATGTGGAAAGATCTTGGCAGGGCGGTGACTATGATTCCTTTGTTCTTATTTGATCGTCCGGAAAAATATTAGGCGATAGGGGTCCGGAGGTCCCGGGACCACTCGGAAGGCGTGGGCTACAACACACAAAAATATGGGAATCGCACGGAATTCTAGTTGTTTGGCCGAAAAACGCAAAATATGAGAAACGATGATGGCGGGGCGGTTACTATGGTTCCTTAGGTCGTATATGACGGCCCGGAAATATTTTAGGCGATCTGGGTCCGGGGGTCCCGTAACCACTTGGAAGGGTGGGCAATAGCACACAAAAATATTGTAAATGGGCGGAATTTTAGTTTATTGGCCGAAAAATGCAACAAATGAGGAATGATCATGGCTGGGCGGTGACTATGGTTCCTTTGGTCTTATTTGATAGTCCGGAAAAATTTTAGGCGATCGGGGTCTGCTGCTCCCCGGACCACTTGGAAGGCGAGGGTATAGCACACGAAAATATAGGAATCGGGGGTAATTCTAGTTTTTTGGCCGAAAAATGCAAAAAATGAGAAACGATGATGGCGGGGCAGTTACTATGGTTCCTTAGGTCATATTTGATGGCACAAAAAAATTTTAGGCGATCGGGGTCCGGGGGTCCTGGAGCCACTTGGAAGGGTGGGCAATAGCACACAAAAATATTGTAATCGGGCGGAATTCTAGTTTTTTGGCCGAAAAATGCAACAAATGAGGAATGATCATGGCTGGGCGGTGACTATGGTTCCTTATGTCGTATTTGATAGTCCTGAAAAATTTTAGGCGATAGGGGTCCGGAGTTCCCGGGATCACTTGGAAGGCGTGGGCTATAGGACACGAAAATATGGGAATCGCGCGTAATTCTAGTTTTTTGGCCGAAAAATAGAAAAAACTAGGAACGATCAAGGCTGGGCGGTGACTATGGTTTCTTAGGTCTTATTTGATAGTCCGGAAAATTTTAGGTGATAGGGGTCCGGAGACCCAGGACCACTCGGAAGGCATGGGCTATAACACACAAAAATATGGGATGGCGCGGAATCCTTGTTGTTTGGCCAAAAAACGCAAAAAATGAGGAACGATCATGGCGGGGCGGATACTATGGTTCCTTAGGTCGTATTTGATAGTCCGGAAAAAATTTAGGCGATAGGGTTCCGGATGTCCCGGACCACTCGGAAGGCGTGGGCAATAGCACACAAATATATTGTAATCGGGCGGAATTCTAGTTTTTTGGCCGAAAAACGCAACAAATGAGGAATGATCATGGCTGGGCGGTGATTATGGTTCCTTAGGTCGTATTTGATAGTCCGGAAAAATTTTAGGCGATAAGTGTCCGGATTTCCCGGGTTCACTTGGAAGGCGTGGGCTATAACACACAAAAATATGGGAATCGCGCGGAATTCTAGTTTTTTGGCCGAAAAACGCAAAAAATGAGGAACGATCAAGGAGGGGTGGTTACTATGGTTCCTTATGTCGTATTTGATGGCCCGGAAAAATGTTAGGCGATCGGGGTCCGCGGCTCTTGGGACCACTCGGAATGCGTGGGTATAGCACACGAAAATATGGGAATCGGGCAAAATTCTAGGTGTTTTTCAGTAACATGCAAAAAATGGGGAAAGATCTTGGCAGGGCGGTGACTATAGTTTCTTTGGTCTTATTTTATAGTCCGGAAAATATTAGGCGATAGGGGTCCGGAGGACCCGGGACCACTCGGAAGGCGTGGGCTATAACACACAAAAATATGGGAATCGCGCGGAATTCTAGTTGTTTGGCCGAAAAATGCAAAAAATGAGAAACGATGATGGCGGGGCGGTTACTATGGTTCCTTAGGTCGTATTTGATGGCCCGGAAAAATTTTAGGCGATCGGGGTCCGGGGGTCCCGGAACCACTTGGAAGGGTGGGCAATAGCACACAAAAACATTGTAATCGGGCGGAATTCTAGTTTTTTGGCCGAAACATGCAACAAATGAGGAATGATCATGGCTGGGCGGTGACTATGGTTCCTTTGGTCTTATTTGATAGTCCGGAAAAATTTTAGGCGATAGGAGTCCGTGGCTCCTCGGACCACTTGGAAGGCGTAGCACACGAAAATATGGGAATCGGGCGTAATTCTAGTTTTCTGGCCGAAAAATGCAAAAAATGAGAAACGATGATGGCGGGGCGGTTACAATGGTTCCTTAGGTCGTATTTGACGGCCCGGAAAAATTTTAGGCGATCGGCGTCCGGGGGTCCCGGAACCACTTGGAAGGGTGGGCAATAGCACACAAAAATATTGTAATCGGGCGGAATTCTAGTTTTTTGGCCGAAAAATGGAAAAAATGAGGATTGATCATGGCTGGGCGGTGGCTATGGTTCCTTTGGTCTTATTTGATAGTCTGGAAAAATATTAGGCGATAGGGGTCCGGAGGTCCCGGGTTCACTTGGAAGGCGTGGGCTATAGGACACGAAAATATGGGAATCGCACGGAATTCTAATTGTTTGGCCGAAAAATGCAAAAAATGAGGAACGATCATGGCGGGGTGGTTACTATGGTTCCTTAGGTCGTATTTGATGGCCCGGAAAATTTTTAGGCGTTCGTGGTTCGGGGTTCCCGGGACCCCTTGGAAGGCATGGGCTAAAGCACACGAAAATATGGAAATCGCGCAGAATTCTAGTTTTTTAGCTGAAAAATGCAAAAGACTAGGAAGGAGCATGGCGGGGCGGTGACTATGGTTCCTTAGGTCGTATTTGATAGTCCAGAAAATTTTTAGGCGATCTGGCTCCTAGGGGCCCGACCCACTCGGAAGGCGTGGGGGATAGCACACAAAAATATGGGAATTGGACGGAATTCTAGTTTTTTGGCCAAAAAATGCAAAAAAATGAGGAACGATCTTGGCGAGGCGGTGGCTATGGTTCCTTAGGTCCTAATTGATGGCCCGAAATTTTTTTGGGCGATCCGAGTCCGGTGGCCCGGCCCACTCGGAAGGCATGGGGCACACAAAAATATGGTAATCGAATGAAATTCTAGTTTTTTGGCCGAAAAACGCAATAAATAAGGAACGATCATGGCGGGGCGGATACTATGGTTCCTTAGGTCGTATTTGATAGTCCGGAAAAATTTTAGGCGATAGGGGTCAGGAGGTCCCGGGACCACTCGGAAGGCGTGGGCTATAACACACAAAAATATGGGAATCGCGCGGAATTCTAGTTGTTTGGCCTTGCAAAAAATGAGGAACGATCATGGCAGGGTAGTTACTATGGTTCCTTAGGTCGTATTTGATGGCCCGGAAAATTTTTAGGCGATCGGCGTTCGGGGTTCCCGGAAGCCCTTGGAAGGCGTGGGCTATAACACACAAAAATATGGGAATCGCGCGGAATTCTAGTTTTTTGGCCGAAAAATACAATAAATGAGGAACGATCATGGCGGGGCGGTGACTATGGTTCCTTAGGTCGTATTTGATGGCCCGGAAAATTTTAGGCGATCGGGGTCCATGGCTCCCGGGACCACTCGGAAGGCGTAAGCTATAGCACACGAAAATATGCAAATCGTGCGGAGTTCTAGTTATTTGGCCGAAAAATGCAAAGCATTTGGAACGATCATGGTGGGGCGGTGACTATGGTAGCTTAGGTCGTATTTGATAGTCCGGAAAAATGTTAGGCGATCGGGGTCCGTGGCTCCCCGGAACACTTGGAAGGAGTGGGTATAGCACACGAAAATATGGGAATCGGGCGGAATTCTAGTTTTTTGGCGGAAAAACGCAACAAATGAGGAATGATCATGGCTGGGGGTTGACTATGGTTCCTTAGGTCATATTTGATAGTCCGAAAAAATTTTAGGCGATAGGTGTCCGGATTTCCCGGGTTCATTTGGAAGGCGTGGGCTATAGGACACGAAAATATGGGAATCGCGCGGAATTCTAGTTGTTTGGCCGAAAAACGTAAAAAATGAGGAACGATCATGGCGGGGCGGATGCTATGGTTCCTTAGGTCGTATTTGATAGTCCGGAAAAATTTTAGGCGATAGGGGTCCGGAGGTCCCGGTACCACTCGGAAGGTGTGAGCTATAACACACAAAAATATGGGAATCGCGCGGAATTCTAGTTGTTTGGCCGAAAAACGCAAAAAATAAGGAACGATCATGGCGTGGCGGATACTATGGTTCCTTAGGTCGTATTTGATTGTCCGGAAAAATGTTAGGCGATCGGGGTCCGCGGCTCTTGGGACCACTCGGAATGCGTGGGTATAGCACATGAAAATATGGGAATCGGGCAAAATTCTAGGTCTTTTTCAGTAACATGCAAAAAATGTGGAAAAATCTTGGCAGGGCGGTGACTATAGTTCCTTTGGTCTTATTTGATAGTCCGGAAAAATATTAGGCGATAGGGGTGCGGAGGACCTGGGACCACTCGGAAGGCGTGGGCTATAACACACAAAAATATGGGAATCGTGCGGAATTCTAGTTGTTTGACCGAAAAATGCAAAAAATGAGAAACGATGATGGCGGGGCGGTTACTATGGTTCCTTAGGTCGTATTTGAGGGCCCGGAAAAATTTTAGGCGATCGGGGTCTGGGAGTCCCGGAACCACTTGGAAGGGTGGGCAATAGCACACAAAAATATTGTAATCGGGCGGAATTCTAGTTTTTTGGCCGAAAAATGCAACAAATGAGGAATAATCATGGCTGGGCGGTGACTATGGTTCCTTTGGTCTTATTTGATAGTCCGGAAAAATTTTAGGCGATCGAGGTCTGCTGCTCCCCGGACCACTTGGAAGGCGAGGGTATAGCACACAAAAATATGGGAATCCGGCGTAATTCTAGATTTTTGGCCGAAAAATGCAAAAAATGAGAAACGATGATGGCGGGGCGGTTACTATGGTTCCTTAGGTCGTATTTGATGGCACAAAAAACTTTTAGGCGATCGGGGTCCGGGGGTCCCGGAACCACTTGGAAGGGTGGGCAATAGCACACAAAAATATTGTAATCGGGCGGAATTCTAGTTTTTTGGCCGAAAAACGCAACAAATGAGGAATGATCATGGCTGGGCGGTGACTATGGTTCCTTAGGTCGCATTTGATAGTCCGGAAAAATTTTAGGCGATAGGGGTCTGGAGTTCCTGGGTTCACTTGGAAGGCGTGGGCTATAGGACACGAAAATATGGGAATCGCGCGGAATTCTAGTTTTTTGGCCGAAAAATAGAAAAAACTAGGAACGATCAAGGCTGGGCGGTGACTATGGTTCCTTAGGTCTTATTTGATAGTCCGGATAAATTTTAGGCGATAGGAGTCCGGAGACCCGGGACCACTCGGATGGCGCGGAATCCTTGTTGTTTGGCCGAAAAACGCAAAAAATGAGGAACGATCATGGCGGGGCGGATACTATGGTTCCTTAGGTCGTATTTGATAGTCCGGAAAAAATTTAGGCGATAGGGGTCCGGAGGTCCCGGGACTACCCGGAAGGCGTGTGCAATAGCACACAAATATATTGTAATCGGGCAGAATTCTAGTTTTTTGGCCGAAAAATGCAACAAATGAGGAATGATCATGGCTGGGCGGTGACTATGGTTCCTTAGGTCGTATTTGATAGTCCGGAAAAATTTTAGGCGATAAGTGTCCGGATTTCCCGGGTTCACTTGGAAGGCGTGGGCTATAACACACAAAAATATGGGAATCGCGCGAAATTCTAGTTGTTTGGCCGAAAAACGCAAAAAATGAGGAACGATCATGGAGGGGTGGTTACTATGGTTCCTTATGTCGTATTTGATGGCCCGGAAAAATGTTAGGCGATCGGGGTCCGCGGCTCTTGGGACCACTCGAAATGCGTGGGTATAGCACACGAAAATATGGGAATCGGGCAAAAAATGTGGAAAAATCTTGGCTGGGCGGTGGCTATGGTTCCTTTGGTCTTATTTGATAGTTCGGAAAAATATTAGGCGATAGGGGTCCGGAGGTCCCAGGACCACTCGGAAGGCGTGGGCTATAACACACAAAAATATGGGAATCGCGCGAAATTCTAGTTGTTTGGCCGAAAAATGCAAAAAATGAGGAACGATCATGGCGGGGTGGTTACTATGGTTCCTTAGGTCGTATTTGATGGCCCGGAAAATTTTTAGGCGATCGGGGTTCAGGGTTCCCGGGACCCCTTGGAAGGCATGGGCTAAAGCACACGAAAATATGGAAATCGCGCGGAATTCTAGTGTTTTGGCTGAAAAATGCAAAAGACTAGGAAGGAGCATGGCGGGGCGGTGACTATGGTTCCTTAGGTCATTTTTGATAGTCCGGAAAATTTTTAGGCGATCCGGCTCCGGGGGGCCCGACCCACTCGGAAGGCGTGGGGGATAGCACACAAAAATATGGGAATCGGGCGGAATTCTAGTTTTTTGGCCAAAAAATGCAAACAAATGAGGAACGATCTTGGCGAGGCGGTGACTATGGTTCCTTAGGTCCTAATTGATGGCCCAAAAGTTTTTTAGGCGATCCGAGTCAGGCGGCCCGGCCCACTCGGAAGGCGTGGGGCACACAAAAATTTGGTAATCGAGCGGAATTCTAGTTTTTTGGCCGAAAAACGCAATAAATGAGGAACGATCATGGCGGGGCGGATATTATGGTTCCTTAGGTCGTATTTGATAGTCCGGAAAAATTTTAGGCGATAGGGGTCAGGAGGTCCCGGGACCACTCGGAAGGCGTGGGATATAACACACAAAAATATGGGAATCGTGCGGAATTCTAGTTGTTTGGCCGAAAAATGCAAAAAATGAGGAAAGATCATGGCAGGGTAGTTACTATGGTTCCTTAGGTCGTATTTGATGGCCCGGAAAATTTTTAGGCGATCAGGGTTCGGGGTTCCCGGAAACCCTTGGAAGGCGTGGGCTATAACACACAAAAATATGGGAATCGCGCGGAATTCTATTTGTTTGGCCGAAAAACGCAAAAAATAAGGAACGATCATGGCGGGGTGGTTACTATGATTCCTTATGTCGTATTTGAAGGCCCGGAAAATTTTTAGGCGATCGGGGTTCGGGGTTCCCGGGACCCCTTGGAAGGCATGGGCTAAAGCACACGAAAATATGGAAATCGCGCGGAATTCTAGTTTTTTGGCAGAAAAACGCAAAAGACTAGGAAGGATCATGGCGGGGCAGTGACTATGGTTCCTTAGGTCGTATTTGATTGTCCGGAAAATTTTTAGGCGATCCGGCTCCGGGGGGCCCGACCCACTCGGAAGGCGTGGGGGATAGCACACAAAAATATGGGAATCGGGCGTAATTCTAGTTTTTTGGCCGAAAAATGCAAAAAATGCGAAACGATGATTGCGGGGCGGTTACTATGGCTCCTTAGGTCGTATTTGACGGCCCGGATTTAGGTGATCGGGGTCCGGGGGTCCCGGAACCACTTGGAAGGGTGGGCAATAGCACACAAAAATATTGTAATCGGGCGGAATTCTAGTTTTTTGGCCGAAAAACGCAACAAATGAGGAATGATCATGGATGGGCGGTGACTATGGTTCCTTAGGTCGTATTTGATAGTACGGAAAAATTTTAGGCGATAGGGGTCTGGAGTTCCCGGGTTCACTTGGACGGCGTGGGCTATAGGACACGAAAATATGGGAATCGCGCGGAATTCTAGTTTTTTGGCCGAAAAACGGAAAAAATGCAAAACATGAGGAACGATCATGGCGAGATGGTGACTATGGTTCCTTAGGTCGTAATTGATGGCTCGAAAAATTTTTAGGCGATCCGAGTCCGGCGGCCTGGCCCACCGGAAGGCGTGGGCAATAGCACACAAAAATATGATAATCGAGCGGAATTCTAGTTTTTTGGCCGAAAAACGCAATAAATGAGGAACAATCATGGCGGGGCGGTGACTATGGTTCCTTAGGTCGTATTTGATGGCCCGAAAAATTTTAGGCGATCGGCGTCCACGGCTCCCGGGACCCCTTGGAAGGCGTGGGCTAAAGCACACGAAAATATGGAAATCGCGCGGAATTCTAGTTTTTTGGCTGAAAAACGCAAAAGACTAGGAACGATCATAGCGGGGCGGTGACTATGATTCCTTAGGTCGTATTTGATAGTCCGGAAAATTTTTAGGCGATCCGTCTCCGAGGGGCCCGACCCACTCGGAAGGCGTGGGCGATAGTACACAAAAATATGGGAATCGGGCGGAATTCAAGTTTTTTGGCCAAAAATGCAAAAAATGAGAAACGATCATGGCGAGGCGGTGACTATGGTTCCTTAAGTCCTAATTGATGGCCCAAAATTTTTTTAGGCGATCCGAGTCCGGCGGCCCGGCCCACTCGGAAGGCGTGGGCAATAGCACACAAAAATATTGTAATCGGGCGGAATTCTAGTTTTTTGGCCGAAAAACGCAACAAATGAGGAATGATCATGGCTGGGCGGTGACTATGATTCCTTAGGTCTTATTTGATAGTCCGGAAAAATTTTAGGCGATAGGGGTCCGGAGTTCCCGGGTTCACTTGGAAGGCGTGGGCTATAGGACACACAAAAATATGGGAATCGCGCAGAATTTAAGTTGTTTGGCCGAAAAATGCAAAAAATGAGGAACGATCATGGCGGGGCGGATACTATGGTTCCTTAGGTCGTATTTGATAGTCCGGAAAAATTTTAGGCGATAGGGGTCAGGAGGTCCCGGGACCACTCGGAAGGCATGGGCTATAACACACAAAAATATGGGAATCGCGTGGAATTCTAGTTGTTTGGCCGAAAACCGGAAAATTTTTAGGCGATCGGGGTTCGGGGTTCCCGGGACCCCTTGGAAGGCGTGGGCTAAAGCACACGAAAATATGGAAATCGCGCGGAATTCTAGTTTTTTGGCTGAAAAATGCAAAAGACTAGGAACGATCATGGCGGGGCGGTGACTATGGTTCCTTAGGTCGTATTTGATAGTCCGAAAAAATTTTAGGCGATCCGGCTCCGGGGGGCCCGACCCACTCGGAAGGCGTGGGCGATAGCACACAAAAATATGGGAATCGGGCGGAATTCTTGTGTTTTGGCCAAAAAATGCAAAAAATGAGAAACGATCATGGCGAGGCGGTGACTATGGTTCCTTAGGTCCTAATTGATGGCCCGAAAAGTTTTTAGGCGATTCGAGTCCGGCGGCCCGGCCCACTCGGAAGGCGTGGGCAATAGCACACAAAAATATGGTAATCGAGCGGAATTCTAGTTTTTTGGCCAAAAATTCAAAACATGAGGAACGATCATGGCGAGACGGTGACTATGGTTCCTTAAGTCGTAATTGATGGCCCGAAAATTTTTTTGGCGATCCGAGTCCGTCGGCCTGGCCCACTCGGAAGGCGTGGGTCCACGGCTCCCGGGTCCATTCGGAAGGCGTAAGCTATAGCACACGAAAGTATGCAAATCGCACGGAGTTCTAGTGTTTTGGCCAAAAAATGCAAATCATTTGGAACAATCATGGTGGGGCGGTGACTATGGTACCGTAGGTCGTATTTGATAGTCCGGAAAATTTTTAGGCGATCGGGGTCCGCGGCTCCCCGGACCACTTGGAAGGCGTGGGTATAGCACACGAAAATATGGGAATCGGGTGTAATTCTAGTTTTTCGGCCGAAAAATGCAAAAAAATGAGAAACGATGATCGCGAGGCGGTTACTATGGTTCCGTAGGTCGTATTTGACGGCCCGAAAAAATTTTAGGCGATCGGGGTCCGGGGGTCCCGGAACCACTTGGAAGGGTGGGCAATAGAACACAAAAATATTGTAATCGGGCGGAATTCTAGTTTTTTGGCTGAAAAACGCAACAAATGAGGAATGATCATTGCTGGGCGGTGACTATGGTTCCTTAGGTCGAATTTGATAGTCCGGAAAAATTTTAGGCGATAGGGGTCCGGAGTTCTCGGGTTCACTTGGAAGGCGTGGGTTGACACGAAAATATGGGAATCGAGCGGAATTCTAATTTTTTGGCCGAAAAACGGATAAAACTAGGAAGGATCATGGCTGGGCGGTGACTATGGTTCCTTAGGTCTTATTTGATAGTCCGGAAAAATTTTAGGCGATAGGGGTGCGCGTCTCTTGGGACCACTCGGAATGCGTGGGTATAGCACACGAAAATATGGGAATAGGGCGAAATTCTAGGTCTTTTTAAGTAACATGACAAATATGTGGAAAGATCTTGGCAGTGCGGTGACTATGGTTCCTTTGGTCTTATTTAATAGTCCAGAAAAATATTAGGCGATAGGGGTCCGGAGGTCCCGGGACCATTCGGAAGGCGTGGGCTATAACACACAAAAATATGGGAATCGCGCGGAATTCTAGTTGTTTGGCCGAAAAACGCAAAAAATAAGGAATGATCATGGAGGGGCGGATACTAAGGTTCCTTAAGTCGTATTTGATAGTCCGGAAATATTTTAGGCGATCAGGGTCCACGGTCCCGGGACCACTCGGAAGGCGTGGGCTATAACACACGAAAATATGGGAATCGCGCGGAATTTTAGTTTTTTGGCCGAAAAATGTAAAGCATTTGGAACGATCATGGTGGGGCGGTGACTATGGTACCTTAGGTCGTATTTGATAGTCCAGAAAAATTTTAGGCGATCGGGGTCCGCGGATCCCTGGACCACTTCGAAGGCGTGGGTATAGCACACAAAAATATGGGAATAGGCCGTAATTCTAGTTTTTTGGCCGAAAAATGCAAAAAAGAGAAACTATGATCGCGGGGCAGTTACTATGGTTCCTTAGGTCGTATTTAATGGCCCGGAAAAATTTTAGGCGATCGGGGTCCGGGGGTCCCGGAACCACTTGGAAGGGTGGGCAATAGCACACAAAAATATTATAATCGGGCGAAATTCTAGATTTTTGGCCGAAAAACGCAACAAATGAGGACTGATCATGGCTGGGCGGTGACTATTGTTCCTTAGGTCGTATTTGATAGTACGGAAAAATTTTAGGCGATAGGGGTCCGGAGTTCCCGGGTTCACTTGGAAGGCGTGGGCTATAGGACACGAAAATATGGGAATCGCGCAGAATTCTAGTTTTTTTGCCGAAAAATGGAAATAACTAGGAACGATCATGGCTGGGCGGTGACTATGGTTCCTTAGGTCTTATTTGATAGTCCGGAAAAATTTTAGGCGATCGGGGTCCGCGGCTCTTGGTCACTTGGAATGCGTGGGTATAGCACATGAAAATATGGGAATCGGGCGAAATTCTAGTTGTTTGGCCGAAAAACGCAAAAAATGAGGAACGATCATGGTGGGGTGGTTACTATGGTTCCTTAGGTCGTATTTGATGGCCCGGAAAATTTTTAGACGATCGGGGTTTGGGGTTCCCGGGACCCCTTTGAAGGCGTGGGCTAAAGCACACGAAAATATGGAAATCGCGCGGAATTCTAGTTTTTTGGCTGAAAAATGCAAAAGACTAGGAACGATCATGGCGGGGCGGTGACTATCGTTCCTTGGGTCGTATTTGATAGTCCGGAAATTTTTTAGGCAATACGAGTCCGGCGGCCCGGCCTACTCGGAAGGCGTGGGGCACACAAAAATATGGTAATCGAGCGGAATTCAAGCTTTTTGGCTGAAAAATGCAATAAATGAGGAACGATCATGGCGGGCGGTGACTATGGTTCCTTAGGTCATATTTGATGGCCCGGAAAATTTTAGGCGATCGGGGTCCACGGCTCCCGGGACCACTCGGAAGGCGTATGCTATAGCACACGAAAATATGCATATCGCGCGGAGTTCTAGTTTTTTGGCTGAAAAATGCAAAGCATTTGGAACGATCATGGTGGGGCGGTGACTATGGTACCTTAGGTCGTATTTGATAGTCCGTAAAAATTTTGGGCGATCGGGGTCCGCGGCTCCCCGGACCACTTGGAAGGCGTGGGTATAGCACACGAAAATATGGGAATCGGGCGTAATTCTAGTTTTTTTGCAGAAAAATGCAAAAAATGAGAAACGATGATCGCGGGGCGCTTTCTATGGTTCCTTAGGTCGTATTTGACGGCCCGAAAAAATTTTAGGCGATCGGGGTCCGGGGGTCCCGGAACCACTTGGAAGGGTGGGCAATAGCACACAAAAATATTGTAATCGTGCAGAATTCTAGTTTTTTGGCCGAAAAATGCAACAAATGAGGAATGATCATGGCTGGGCGGTGACTATGGTTCCTTAGGTCGTATTTGATAGTCCGGAATAATTTTAGGCGATAGGGGTCCGGAGTTCCCGGGTTCACTTGGAAGGCATGGGTTATAGGACACGAAAATATGGGAATCGTGCAGAATTCTAGTTTTTTGGCCGAAAAACGGAAAAAACTAGGAACGATCATGGCTGGGCGGTGACTATGGTTCCTTAGGTCTTATTTGATAGTCCGGAAAAATTTTAGGCGATAGGGGTCCACGTCTCTTGGGACCACTCGGAATGCGTGGGTATAACACACGAAAATATAGGAATCGGGCGAAATTCTAGGTCTTTTTCAGTAACATGCAAAAAATGTGGAAAGATCTTGGCAGGGAGGTGACTATGGTTCCTTTGGTCTTATTTGATAGTATGGAAAATTTTTAGGCGATCGGGGTCGGAGGTCCCGGGACCCCTCGGAAGGTGTGGGCTATAACACACAAAAATATGGGAATCGCGTGAAATTCTAGTTGTTTGGCCGAAAAACGCAAAAAATAAGGAACGATCATGGCAGGGCAGATAATATGGTTCCTTATGTCGTATTTGATTGCCCGGAAAAATTTTAGGCGATCGAGGTCCGCGGCTCTTGGGACCACTCGGAATGCGTGGGTATAGCACATGAAAATATGGGAATCGGGCGAAATTCTAGGTCTTTTTCAGTAACATGCAAAAAATGTGGAAAGATCTTGGCAGGGCGGTGACTATGGTTCCTTTGGTCTTATTTGATAGTCCAGAAAAATATTAGGCGATAGGGGTCCGGAGGTCCCGGGACCACTCGGAAGGCATGGGCTATAACACACAAAAATATGGGAATCGCGCGGAATTCTAGTTGTTTGGCCGAAAAACGCAAAAAATGAGGAACAATCATGGCGGGGCGGATACTATGGTTCCTTAAGTCGTATTTGATAGTCCGGAAATATTTTAGGCGATCAGGGTCCACGGTCCCGGGACCACTCGGAAGGCGTGGGCTATAACACACGAAAATATGGGAATCGCGCGGAATTTTAGTTTTTTGGCCGAAAAATGTAAAGCATTTGGAACGATCATGGTGGGGCGGTGACTATGGTACCTTAGGTCGTATTTGATAGTCCAGAAAAATTTTAGGCGATCGGGGTCCGCGGATCCCTGGACCACTTCGAAGGCGTGGGTATAGCACACAAAAATATGGGAATAGGCCGTAATTCTAGTTTTTTGGCCGAAAAATGCAAAAAAGAGAAACTATGATCGCGGGGCAGTTACTATGGTTCCTTAGGTCGTATTTAATGGCCCGGAAAAATTTTAGGCGATCGGGGTCCGGGGGTCCCGGAACCACTTGGAAGGGTGGGCAATAGCACACAAAAATATTATAATCGGGCGAAATTCTAGATTTTTGGCCGAAAAACGCAACAAATGAGGACTGATCATGGCTGGGCGGTGACTATTGTTCCTTAGGTCGTATTTGATAGTACGGAAAAATTTTAGGCGATAGGGGTCCGGAGTTCCCGGGTTCACTTGGAAGGCGTGGGCTATAGGACACGAAAATATGGGAATCGCGCAGAATTCTAGTTTTTTTGCCGAAAAATGGAAATAACTAGGAACGATCATGGCTGGGCGGTGACTATGGTTCCTTAGGTCTTATTTGATAGTCCGGAAAAATTTTAGGCGATCGGGGTCCGCGGCTCTTGGTCACTTGGAATGCGTGGGTATAGCACATGAAAATATGGGAATCGGGCGAAATTCTAGTTGTTTGGCCGAAAAACGCAAAAAATGAGGAACGATCATGGTGGGGTGGTTACTATGGTTCCTTAGGTCGTATTTGATGGCCCGGAAAATTTTTAGACGATCGGGGTTTGGGGTTCCCGGGACCCCTTTGAAGGCGTGGGCTAAAGCACACGAAAATATGGAAATCGCGCGGAATTCTAGTTTTTTGGCTGAAAAATGCAAAAGACTAGGAACGATCATGGCGGGGCGGTGACTATCGTTCCTTAGGTCGTATTTGATAGTCCGGAAATTTTTTAGGCGATACGAGTCCGGCGGCCCGGCCTACTCGGAAGGCGTGGGGCACACAAAAATATGGTAATCGAGCGGAATTCAAGCTTTTTGGCTGAAAAATGCAATAAATGAGGAACGATCATGGCGGGCGGTGACTATGGTTCCTTAGGTCATATTTGATGGCCCGGAAAATTTTAGGCGATCGGGGTCCACGGCTCCCGGGACCACTCGGAAGGCGTATGCTATAGCACACGAAAATATGCATATCGCGCGGAGTTCTAGTTTTTTGGCTGAAAAATGCAAAGCATTTGGAACGATCATGGTGGGGCGGTGACTATGGTACCTTAGGTCGTATTTGATAGTCCGTAAAAATTTTGGGCGATCGGGGTCCGCGGCTCCCCGGACCACTTGGAAGGCGTGGGTATAGCACACGAAAATATGGGAATCGGGCGTAATTCTAGTTTTTTTGCAGAAAAATGCAAAAAATGAGAAACGATGATCGCGGGGCGCTTTCTATGGTTCCTTAGGTCGTATTTGACGGCCCGAAAAAATTTTAGGCGATCGGGGTCCGGGGGTCCCGGAACCACTTGGAAGGGTGGGCAATAGCACACAAAAATATTGTAATCGTGCAGAATTCTAGTTTTTTGGCCGAAAAATGCAACAAATGAGGAATGATCATGGCTGGGCGGTGACTATGGTTCCTTAGGTCGTATTTGATAGTCCGGAAAAATTTTAGGCGATAGGGGTCCAGAGTTCCCGGGTTCACTTGGAAGGCATGGGTTATAGGACACGAAAATATGGGAATCGCGCAGAATTCTAGTTTTTTGGCCGAAAAACGGAAAAAACTAGGAACGATCATGGCTGGGCGGTGACTATGGTTCCTTAGGTCTTATTTGATAGTCCGGAAAAATTTTAGGCGATAGGGGTCCGCGTCTCTTGGGACCACTCGGAATGCGTGGGTATAGCACACGAAAATATAGGAATCGGGCGAAATTCTAGGTCTTTTTCAGTAACATGCAAAAAATGTGGAAAGATCTTGGCAGGGAGGTGACTATGGTTCCTTTGGTCTTATTTGATAGTATGGAAAATTTTTAGGCGATCGGGGTCGGAGGTCCCGGGACCCCTCGGAAGGTGTGGGCTATAACACACAAAAATATGGGAATCGCGTGAAATTCTAGTTGTTTGGCCGAAAAACGCAAAAAATAAGGAACGATCATGGCAGGGCAGATAATATGGTTCCTTATGTCGTATTTGATTGCCCGGAAAAATTTTAGGCGATCGAGGTCCGCGGCTCTTGGGACCACTCGGAATGCGTGGGTATAGCACATGAAAATATGGGAATCGGGCGAAATTCTAGGTCTTTTTCAGTAACATGCAAAAAATGTGGAAAGATCTTGGCAGGGCGGTGACTATGGTTCCTTTGGTCTTATTTGATAGTCCAGAAAAATATTAGGCGATAGGGGTCCGGAGGTCCCGGGACCACTCGGAAGGCATGGGCTATAACACACAAAAATATGGGAATCGCGCGGAATTCTAGTTGTTTGGCCGAAAAACGCAAAAAATGAGGAACAATCATGGCGGGGCGGATACTATGGTTCCTTAGGTCGTATTTGATAGTCCGAGAAAATTTTAGGCGATAGGGGTTAGGAGGTCCCGGGACCACTCGGAAGGCGTGGGCTATAACACACAAAAATATGGGAATCTCGCGGAATTCTAGTTGTTTGGCCTAAAAACGCAAAAAATGAGGAACGATCATGGTGGGGTGGTTACTATGGTTCCTTAGGTCGTAATTGATGGCCCGGAAAATTTTTAGGCGATCGGGGTTCGGGGTTCCCGGGACCCCTTGGAAGGTGTGGGCTAAAGCACACGAAAATATGGAAATCGCGCGGAATTCTAGTTTTTTTGCTGAAAAATGCAAAAGACTAGGAACAATCATGGCGGGGCGGTGACTATGGTTCCTTAGGTCGTATTTGATAGTCCGGAAAATTTTTAGGCGATCCGGCTCCGGGTGGCCCGACCCACTCTGAAGGCGTGGGCGATAGCACACAAAATTATGGGAATCGGTCGGAATTCTAGTTTTTTGGCCAAAAAATGCAAAAAATGAGGAACGATCATGGCGAGGCGGTGACTATGGTTCCTTAGGTCCTAATTGATGGCCCGAAAATTTTTTAGGCGATTCGAGTCTGGCGGCCCGGCCCACTCGGAAGGCGTGGGCAATAGCACACAAAAATATGGTAATCGAGCGGAATTCTAGTTTTTTGGCAAAAAATGCAAAACATGAGGAACGATCATGGCGAGACGGTGACTATGGTTCCTTAGGTCGTAATTGATGGCCCGAAAATTTTTTAGGCGATCCGAGTTTGGCGCCATGGCCCACTCGGAAGGCGTGGGCAATAGCACACAAAAATATGGTAATCGAGAGGAATTCTAGTTTTTTGGCCGAAAAACGCAATAAATGAGGAACGATCATGGCGGGCGGTGACTATGGTTCCTTAGGTCGTATTTGATGGCCCGGAAAATATTAGGCGATCGGGGTCCCCGGCTCCCGGGACCACTCGGAAGGCGTAAGCTATAGCACACGAAATATGCAAATCGCGCAGAGTTCTAGTTTTTTGGCCGAAAAATGCAAAGCATTTGGAACGATCATGGTGGGGCGGTGACTATGGTACCTTAGGTCGTATTTGATAGTCCGGAAAAATTTTAGGCGATTGGGGTCCGCTGCTCCCCGGACCACTTGGAAGGCGTGGGTATAGCGCACGAAAATATGGGAATCGGCCGTAATTCTAGTTTTTTGGCCGAAAAATAGAAAAAATGAGAAACGATGATCGCGGGGCGGTTACTATGGTTCTTTAGGTCGTATTTGACGGCCCGGAAAGATTTTTGGCGATCTGGGTCCGGGGGTCCCGGAACCACTTGGAAGGGTGGGCAATAGCACACAAAAATATTGTAATCGGGCGGAATTCTAGATTTTTGGCCGAAAAACGCAACAAATGAGGAATGATCATGGCTGGGCGGTGACTATTGTTCCTTAGGTCGTATTTGATAGTCCGGAAAAATTTTAGGCGATAGGGGTCCGGAGTTCCCGGGTTCACTTGGAACGCGTGGGATATAGGACACGAAAATATGGGAATCGCGCAGAATTCTAGTTTTTTGGCCGAAAAACGGAAAAAACTAGGAACGATCATGGCTGGGCGGTGACTATGGTTCCTTAGGTCTTATTTGATAGTCCGGAAAAATTTTAGGCGATATGGGTCCGCGTCTCTTTGGACCACTCGGAATGCGTGGGTATAGCACACGAAAATATGGGAATCGGGCGAAATTCTAGATCTTTTTTAGTAACATGCAAAAAATGTGGAAAGATCTTGGCAGGGCGGTGACTATGGTTCCTTTGGTCTTATTTGATAGTCTGGAAAATTTTTAGGCGATCGGGGTCCGGAGGTCCCGGGACCCCTCGGAAGGCGTGGGCTATAACACACAAAAATATGGGAATCGCGCGAAATTCTAGTTGTTTGGCCGAAAAACGCAAAACATAAGGAAAGATCATGGCAGGCGGATAATATGGTTCCTTATGTCGTATTTGATTGCCCGGAAAAATTTTAGGCGATCGAGGTCCGCGGCTCTAGGGACCACTCGGAATGCGTGGGTATAGCACATGAAAATATGGGAATCGGGCGAAATTCTAGGTCTTTTTATGTAACATGCAAAAAATGTGGAAAGATCTTGGCAGGGCGGTGACTATGGTTCCTTTGGTCTTATTTGATAGTCCGGAAAAATATTAGGCGATTGGGGTCCGGAGGTCCCGGGACCACTCGGAAGGCGTGGGCTATAACACACAAAAATATGGGAATCGCGCGGAATTCTAGTTGTTTGGCCGAAAAACGCAAAAAATAAGGAACAATCATGGCGGGGCGGATACTATGGTTCCTTAGGTAGTATTTGATAGTCCGGGAAAATTTTAGGCGATAGGGGTCAGGAGGTCCCGGGACCACTCGGAAGGCGTGGGCTATAACACACAAAAATATGGGAATTTCGCGGAATTATAGTTGTTTGGCCTAAAAACGCAAAAAATGAGGAACGATCATGGTGGGGTGGTTACTATGGTTCCTTAGGTCGTAATTGATGGCCCGGAAAATTTTTAGGCGATCGGGGTTCGGGGTTCCCGGGACCCCTTGGAAGGCGTGGGCTAAAGCACACGAAAATATGGAAATCGCGCGGAATTCTAGTTTTTTTGCTAAAAAATGCAAAAGACTAGGAACAATCTTGGCGGGGCGGTGACTATGGTTCCTTAGGTCGTATTTGATAGTCCGGAAAATTTTTAGGCGATCCGGCTTCGGGGGGCCCGACCCACTCGGAAGGCGTGGGCAATAGCACACAAAATTATGGGAATCGGTCGGAATTCTAGTTTTTTGGCCAAAAAATGCAAAAAATGAGGAACGATCATGGCGAGGCGGTGACTATGATTCCTTAGGTCCTAATTGATGGCCCGAAAAATTTTTTAGGCGATCCGAGTCCGGCGGCCCGGCCCACTCGGAAGGCGTGGGCAATAGCACACAAAAATATGGTAATCGAGCGGAATTCTAGTTTTTTGGCCAAAAATGCAAAACATGAGGAACGATCATGGCGAGACGGTGACTATGGTTCCTTAGGTCGTAATTGATGGCCCGAAAATTTTTTAGGCGATCCGAGTCCGGCGCCCTGGCCCACTCGGAAGGCGTGGGCAATAGCACACAAAAATATGGTAATCGAGCGGAATTCTAGTTTTTTGGCCGAAAAACGCAATAAATGAGGAACAATCATGGCGGGGCGGTGACTATGGTTCCTTAGGTCGTATTTGATGGCCCGTAAAATTTTAGGCAATCGGGGTCCACGGCTCCCGGGACCACTCGGAAGGCGTAAGCTATAGCACACGAAAATATGCAAATCGCGCGGAGTTCTAGTTTTTTGGGCGAAAAATGCAAAGCATTTGGAACGATCATGGTGGGGCGGTGACTATGGTACCTTAGGTCGTATTTGATAGTCCGGAAAAATTTTAGGCGATCGGGGTCCGTGGCTACCCGGACCACTTCGAAGACGTGGGTATAGCACACGAAAATATGGGAATCAGGCGTAATTCTAGTTTTTTGGCCAAAAAATGCAAAAAGTGAGAAACGATGATCGCGGGGAGGTTACTATGGTTCCTTAGGTCGTATTTGATGTCCCGGAAAAATTTTAGGCGATCGGGGTCCGGGGGTCCCGGAACCACCTGGAAGGGTGGGCAATAGCACACAAAAATATTGTAATCGGGCGGAATTCTAGATTTTGGGCAGAAAAACGCAACAAATGAGGAATGATCATGGCTGGGCGGTGACTATTGTTCCTTAGGTCGTATTTGATAGTCCGGAAAGATTTTAGGCGATAGGGGTCCGGAGTTCCCGGGTTCACTTGGAAGGCGTGGGCTATAGGACACGAAAATATGGGAATCGAGCGAAATTCTAGTTTTTTGGCCGAAAAACGAAAAAACCTAGGAACGATCATGGCTGGGCGGTGACTATGGTTCCTTAGGACTTATTTGATAGTCCGGAAAAATTTTAGGCGATCGGGGTCCGCGGCTCTTGGGACCACTCGGAATGCGTGGGTATAGCACATGAAAATATGGGAATCGGGCGAAATTCTAGTTGTTTGGCCGAAAAACGCAAAAAATGAGGAACGATCTTGGCGGGGTGGTTACTATGGTTCCTTAGGTCGTATTTGATGGCCCGGAAAATTTTTAGGCGATCGGGGTTCGGGGTTCCCGAGACCCCTTGGAAGGCGTGGGATAAAGCACACGAAAATATGGAAATCGCGCGGAATTCTAGTTTTTTGGCTGAAAAACGCAAAAGACTAGGAACGATCATGGCGGGGCGGTGACTATGGTTCCTTAGGTCGTATTTGATAGTCCGAAAAATTTTTAGGCGATCCGGCTCTGGGGGGCCCGGCCCACTCGGAAGGCGTGGGCGATAGCACACAAAAATATGGGAATCGTGCGAAATTTTTGTTTTTTGGCCAAAAAATGCAAAAAATGAGGAACGATAATGGCGAGGCGGTGAATATGGTTCCTTAGGTCCTAATTGATGGACCGAAAAATTTTTAGGCGATCCGAGTCAGGCGGCCCGGCCCACTCGGAAGGCGTGGGCGCACACAAAAATATGGTAATCGAGCGGAATTCTAGTTTTTTGGCCGAAAAATGCAATAAATGAGGAACGATCATGGCGGGGCGGTGACTATGGTTCCTTAGGTCGTATTTGATGGCCCGAAAAATTTTAGGCGATCGGGGTCCACGGCTCCCGGGACCACTCGGAAGGCGTAAGCTATAGCACACGAAAATATGCAAATCGCGCGGAGTTCTAGTTTTTTGGCTGAAAAATGCAAAGCATTTGGAACGATCACGGTGGGGCGTTGACTATGGTACCTTAGGTCGTATTTGATAGTCCGGAAAAATTTTAGGCGATCGGGGTCCGCGGCTCCCCGGACCACTTGGAAGGCGTGGGTATAGCACACGAAAATATGGGAATCGGGCGTAATTCTAGTTTTTTGGTCGAAAAATTCAAAACATGAGAAACGATGATCGAGGGGTGGTTACTATGGTTCTTTAGGTCGTATTTGACGGCCCGGAAAGATTTTAGGCGATCGGGGTCCGGGGGTCCCGGAACCACTTGGAAGGGTGGGCAATAGCACACAAAAATATTGTAATCGGGCGGAATTCTAGATTTTTGGCCGAAAAACGCAACAAATGAGGAATGATCATGGCTGGGCGGTGACTATTGTTCCTTAGGTCGTATTTGATAGTCCGGAAAAATTTTAGGCGATAGGGGTCCGGAGTTCCCGAGTTCACTGGGAAGGCGTGGGCTATACGACACGAAAATATGGGATTCGCGCGGAATTCTAGTTTTTTGGCCGAAAAATGGAAAAAACTAGGAACGATAATGGATGGGCGGTGACTATGGTTCCTTAGGTCTTATTTGATAGTCCGGAAAAATTTTAGGCGATCGGGGTCCGCGGCTCTTGGGACCACTCGGAATGCGTGAGTATAGCAGACGAAAATATGGGAATCGGGCGAAATTCTAGTTGTTTGGCCGAAAAACGCAAAAAATGGGGAACGATCATAGCGGGGCGGTGACTATGGTTCCTTAGGTCGTATTTGATGGCCCGGTAAATTTTAGGCGATCGGGGTCCACGGCTCCCGGGACCACTCGGAAGTTGTAAGCTATGGCACACGAAAATACGCAAATCGCGCGGAGTTCTAGTTTTTTAGGCGAAAAATGCAAAGCATTTGGAACGATAATTTTGGGGCGGTGACTATGGTACCTTAGGTCGTATTTGATAGTCCGGAAAAATTTTAGGCGATCGGGGTCCGCGGCTCCCCGAACCACTTGGAAGGCATGGGTATAGCACACGAAAATATGGGAATCGGGCGTAATTCTAGTTTTTTGGCTGAAAAATGCAAAAAATGAGAAACGATGATCGCGGGGAGGTTACTATGGTTCCTTAGGTCGTATTTGATGGCCCGTAAAAATTTTAGGCGATCGGGGTCCGGGGGTCCCGGAACCACTTGGAAGGGTGGGCAATAGCACACAAAAATATTATAATCGGGCGGAATTGTAGATTTTTGGCAGAAAAACGCAACAAATGAGGAATGATCATGGCTAGACGGTGACTATTGTTCCTTAGGTCGTATTTGATAGTCCGGAAAAATTTTAGGCGATAGGGGTCTGGAGTTCCCGGGTTCACTTGGAAGGCGTGGGCTATAGGACACGAAAATATGGGAATCACGCGGAATTCTAGTTTTTTGGCCGAAAAATGGAAAATACTAGGAACGATCATGGCTGGGCGGTGACTATGGTTCCTTAGGTCTTTTTTGATAGTCCGGAAAAATTTTAGGCGATCGGGGTCCGCGGCTCTTGGGACCACTCGGAATCCGTGGGTATAGCACACGAAAATATGGGAATTGGGCGAAATTCTAGTTGTTTGGCCGAAAAATGCAAAAAAAGAGGAACGATCATGGCGGGGTGGTTACTATGATTCCTTAGGTCGTATTTGATGGCCCGGAAATTTTTTAGACGATCGGGGTTCGGGGTTCCCGGGGCCTCTTTGAAGGCGTGGGCTAAAGCACACGAAAATATGGAAATCGCGAGGATTTCTAGTTTTTGGCTGAAAAACGCAAAAGACTAGGAAGGATCATGGAGGGGCGGTGACTATGGTTCCTTAAGTCGTATTTGATAGTCCGGAAAATTTTTAGGCGATCCGGCTCCGGGGGGCCCGACCCACTCGGAAGGCGTGGGCGATAGCACACAAAAATATGGGAATCGGGCGGAATTCTAGTTTTTTGGCCAAAAAATGCAAAGAATGAGGAACGATCATGGCTAGGCGGTGACTATGGTTCCTTTTGTCCTAATTTATGGCCCGAAAATTTTTTAGGCGATCCGAGTCCGGTGGCCCGTCCTACCCGGCCTACCCGGAAGGCATGGGGCACACAAAAATATGGTAATCGAGCGAAATTCTAGCTTTTTGGCTGAAAAATGCAATAAATGAGGAACGATCATGGCAGGGCGGTGACTATGGTTCCTTAGGTCGTATTTGATTGCCCGGAAAATTTTAGGCGATCGGGGACCACGACTCCCGGGACCACTCGGAAGGCGTAAGCTAGAGCACTCGAAAATATGCAAATCGCACGGAGTTCTAGTTTTTTGGCCGAAAAATGCAAAGCATTTGGAACGATCATGGTGGGGCGTTGACTATGGTACCTTAGGTCATATTTGATAGTCCAGAAAAATTTTAGGCGATCGGGGTCTGCTGCTCCCCGGACCACTTGGAAGGCGTGGGTATAGCACACGAAAATATGGGAATCGGGCGTAATTTTAGTTTTTTGGCCGAAAAATTCAAAACATGAGAAATCACGGGGCGGTTACTATGGTTCCTTAGGTCGTATTTGACGGCCCGGAAAGATTTTAGGCGATCGGGGTCCGGGGGTCCCGGAACCACTTGGAAGGGTGGGCAATAATAGCACACAAAAATATTGTAATCGGGCAGAATTCTAGATTTTTGGCCGAAAAACGCAACAAATGAGGAATGATCAAGGCTGGGCGGTGACTATTGTTCCTTAGGTCGTATTTGATAGTCCGGAAAAATTTTAGGCGATAGGGGTCCGGAGTTCCCGGGTTCGCTTGGAAGGCACACGAAAATATGGGAATCGCGCGGAATTCTAGTTTTTTTGCCGAAAAATTGAAAAAACTAGGAACGATCATGGCTGGGCGGTGACTATGGTTCCTTAGGTCGTATTTGATAGTCCGGAAAAATTTTAGGCGATCGGGGTCCGCGGCTCTTGGGACCACTAGGAATGCGTGGGTATACACGAAAATATGGGAATCGGCAAAATTCTAGTTGTTTCGCCGAAAAACGCAAAAAATGAGGAACGATCATGGAGGGGTGGTTACTATGGTTCCTTAGGTCGTATTTGATGGCCCGGAAAATTTGTAGACGTTCGGGGTTCGGGTTCCCGGGACCCCTTTGAAGGCGTGGGCGATTGCACACAAAATTATGGGAATCGGGCGGAATTCTAGTTTTTTGGCCAAAAAATGCAAAAAATGAGGAACGATCATGGCGAGGCGGTGACTATGGTTCCTTAGGTCCTAATTGATGGCCCGAAAATTTTTTAGGCGATCCGAGTCCGGCGGCCCGGCCCACTCGGAAGGCGTGGGCAATAGCACACAAAAATATGGTAATCGAGCGGAATTCTAGTTTTTTGGCCAAAAATGCATAACATGAGGAACGATCATGGCGAGACGGTGACTATGGTTCCTTAGGTCGTAGTTGATGGCCCGAAAATGTTTTAGGCGATCCGAGTCCGGCGCGCTGGCCCACTCGAAAGGCGTGGGCAATAGCACACAAAAATATGGTAATCGAGCGGAATTCTAGTTTTTTGGCCGAAAAACGCAATAAATGAGGAACAATCATGGCGGGGCGGTGACTATGGTTCCTTAGGTCGTATTTGATGGCCCGTAAAATTTTAGGCGATCGGGGTCCACGGCTCTCGGGACCACTCGGAAGGCGTAAGCTATAGCACACGAAAATATGCAAATCGCGCGGAGTTCTAGTTTTTTAGGCGAAAAATGCAAAGCATTTGGAACGATCATGGTGGGGCGGTGACTATGGTACCTTAGGTCGTATTTGATAGTCCGGAAAAATTTTAGGCGATCGGGGTCCGTGGCTCCCCGGATCACTTGGAAGGCGTGGGTATAGCACACGAAAATATGGGAATCGGGCGTAATTCTAGTTTTTTGGCCAAAAAATGCAAAAAATGAGAAACGATGATCGCGGGGAGGTTACTATGGTTCCTTAGGTCGTATTTGATGGCCCGGAAAAATTTTAGGCGATCGGGGTCCGGGGGTCCCGGAACCACCTGGAAGAGTGGGCAATAGCACACAAAAATATTGTAATCGGGCGGAATTCTAGATTTTTGGCAGACAAACACAACAAATGAGGAATGATCATGGCTGGGCGGTGACTATTGTTCCTTAGGTCGTATTTGATAGTCCGGAAAAATTTTAGGCGATAGGGGTCCGGAGTTCCCGGGTTCACTTGGAAGGCGTGGGTATAGGACACGAAAATATGGGAATCGAGCGGAATTCTAGTTTTTTAGCCGAAAAACAAAATAAAACTAGGAACGATCATGGCTGGGCGGTGACTATGGTTCCTTAGGATAAATTTGATAGTCCGGAAAAATTTTAGGCGATTGGGGTCCGCGGCTCTTGGGACCACTCGGAATGCGTGGGTATAGCACATGAAAATATGGGAATCGGGCGAAATTCTAGTTGTTTCGCCGAAAAACGCAAAAAATGAGGAACGATCTTGGCGGGGTGGTTACTATGGTTCCTTTGGTCATATTTGATGGCCCGGAAAATTTTTAGGGGATCGGGGTTCGGGGTTCATGGGACCCCTTGGAAGGCGTGGGATAAAGCACACGAAAATATGGAAATCGCGCGGAATTCTAGTTTTTTGGCTGAAAAACGCAAAAGACTAGGAACGATCATGGCGGGGCGGTGACTATGGTTCTTTAGGTCGTATTTGATAGTCCGGAAATTTGTTATGCGATCCAGCTCCGGGGTGCCCGGCCCACTCGGAAGGCGTGGGCGATAGCACACAAAAATATGGGAATCGGGCGGAATTCTCGTTTTTTGGCCAAAAAATGCAAACAATGAGGAACGATCATGGCGGGGCGGTGACTATAGTTCCTTAGGTCGTATATGATGGCCCGGAATATTTTTAGGCGATCGGGGTTCGGGGTTCCCGGGACCCCTTGGAAGGCGTGGGATAAAGCACACGAAAATATGGAAATCGCGCGGAATTCTAGTTATTTGGCTGAAAAATGCAAAAGACTAGGAACGATCATGGCGAGGCAGTGACTATGGTTCCTTAGGTCGTATTTGATAGTCCGGAAAATTTTTAGGCGATCCGGCTCCGGGGGCCCGACCCACTCGGAAGTCGTGGGCGATAGCACACAAAAATATGGGAATCGGGCGGAATTCTAGTTTTTTGGCCAAAAAATGCAAAGAATGAGGAACGATCATGGCGAGGCGGTGACTATGGTTCCTTAGGTCGTATTTGATGGCCCGGAAAAATTTTAGGCGATCGGGGTCCACGGCTCCCGGGACCACTCGGAAGGCGTATGCTATAGCACACGAAAATATGCAAATCGCGCGGAGTTCTAGTTTTTTGGGCGAAAAATGCAAAGCATTTGGAACGATCATGGTGGGGCGGTGACTATGGTACCTTAGGTCATATTTGATAGTCCGAAAATTTTTTAGGCGATCGGGGTCCATGGCTCCCCGGACCACTTGGAAGGCGTGGGTATAACACACGAAAATATGGGAATCGGGCGTAATTCTAGTTTTTTGGCCAAAAAATGCAAAAAATGAGAAACGATGATCGCAGGGAGGTTACTATGGTTCCTTAGGTCATATTTGATGGCCCGGAAAAATTTTAGGCGATCAGGGTCCGGGGGTCCCGGAACCACCTGGAAGGGTGGGCTATGCACACAAAAATATTGTAATCGGGCGGAATTCTAGATTTTTGGCAGAAAAACGCAACAAATGAGGAATGATCATGGCTGGGCGGTGACTATTGTTCCTTAGGTCGTATTTGATTCCCGGAAAAATTTTAGGCGATAGGGGTCCGGAGTTCCCGGGTTCACTTGGAAGGCGTGGGCTATAGGACACGAAAGTATGGGAATCGAGCGGAATTCTAGTTTTTTGGCCGAAAAACGAAAAAAACTAGGAACGATCATGGCTGGGCGGTGACTATGGTTCCTTAGGACTTATTTGATACTCCGGAAAAATTTTAGGCGATCGGGGTCCGCGGCTCTTGGGACCACTCGGAATGCGTGGGTATAGCACATGAAAATATGGGAATCGGGCGAAATTCTAGTTGTTTGGCCGAAAAACGCAAAAAATGAGGAACGATCTTGGCGAGGTGGTTACTATGGTTCCTTAGGTCGTATTTGATGGCCCGGAAAATTTTTAGGCGATCGGGGTTCGGGGTTCTCGGGACCCCTTGGAAGGCGTGGGATAAAGCACACGAAAATATGGAAATCGCGCGGAATTCTAGTTTTTTGGCTGAAAAAAGCAAAAGACTAGGAACGATCATGGCGGGGCGGTGACTATGGTTCCTTAGGTCGTATTTGATAGTCCGGAAAAGTTTTAGGCGATCCGGCTCCGGGGGGCCCAGCCCACTCGGAAGGCGTGGGCGATAGCACACAAAAATATAATCGGGCGGAATTCTAGTTTTTTAGCCAAAAAATGCAAACAATGAGGAACGATCATGGCGGGGCGGTGACTATGGTTCCTTAGGTCGTATTTGATGGCCCGGAAAATTTTTAGGCGATCGGGGTTCGGGGTTCCCGGGACCCCTTGGAAGGCGTGGGATAAAGCACACGAAAATATGAAAATCGCGCGGAATTCTAGTTTTTTGGCTGAAAAACGCAAAAGACTAGGAACGATCATGGCGGGGCAGTGACTATGGTTCCTTAGGTCGTATTTGATAGTCCGGAAAATTTTTAGGCGATCCGGCTCCGGGGGCCCGACCCACTCGGAAGTCGTGGGCGATAGCACACAAAAATATGGGAATCGGGCGGAATTCTAGTTTTTTGGCCAAAAAATGCAAAGAATGAGGAACGATCATGGCGAGGCGGTGACTATGGTTCCTTAGGTCGTATTTGATGGCCCGGAAAATTTTAGGCGATCGGGGTCCACGGCTCCCGGGACCACTCGGAAGGCGTATGCTATAGCACACGAAAATATGCAAATCGCGCGGAGTTCTAGTTTTTTGGGCGAAAAATGCAAAGCATTTGGAACGATCATGGTGGGGCGGTGACTATGGTACCTTAGGTCGTATTTGATAGTCCAAAAAAATTTTAGGCGATCGGGGTCCATGGCTCCCCGGACCACTTGGAAGGCGTGGGTATAACACACGAAAATATGGGAATCCGGCGTAATTCTAGTTTTTTGGCCAAAAATGCAAAAAATGAGAAACGATGATCGCAGGGAGGTTACTATGGTTCCTTAGGTCGTATTTGATGGCCCGGAAAAATTTTAGGCGATCAAGGTCCGGGGGTCCCGGAACCACCTGGAAGGGTGGGCTATGCACACAAAAATATTGTAATCGGGCGGAATTCTAGATTTTTGGCAGAAAAACGCAACAAATGAGGAATGATCATGGCTGGGCGGTGACTATTGTTCCTTAGGTCGTATTTGATTCCCGGAAAAATTTTAGGCGATAGGGGTCCGGAGTTCCCGGGTTCACTTGGAAGGCGTGGGCTATAGGACACGAAAATATGGGAATCGAGCGGAATTCTAGTTTTTTGGCCGAAAAACGGAAAAAACTAGGAACGATCATGGCTGGGCAGTGACTATGGTTCCTTAGGACTTATTTGATACTCCGGAAAAATTTTAGGCGATCGGGGTCCGCGGCTCTTGGGACCACTCGGAATGCGTGGGTATAGCACATGAAAATATGGGAATCGGGCGAAATTCTAGTTGTTTGGCCGAAAAACGCAAAAAAATGAGGAACGATCTTGGCGAGGTGGTTACTATGGTTCCTTAGGTCATATTTGATGGCCCGGAAAATTTTTAGGCGATCGGGGTTCGGGATTCTCGGGACCCCTTGGAAGGCGTGGGATAAAGCACACGAAAATATGGAAATCGCGCGGAATTCTAGTTTTTTGGCTGAAAAAAGCAAAAGACTAGGAACGATCATGGTGGGGCGGTGACTATGGTTCCTTAGGTCGTATTTGATAGTCCGGAAAAGTTTTAGGCGATCCGGCTCCGGGGGGCCCGGCCCACTAGGAAGGCGTGGGCGATAGCACACAAAAATATAATCGGGCGGAATTCTAGTTTTTTAGCCAAAAAATGCAAACAATGAGGAACGATCATGGCGGGGCGGTGACTATGGTTCCTTAGGTCGTATTTGATGGCCCGGAAAATTTTTAGGCGATCGGGGTTCGGGGTTCCCGGGACCCCTTGGAAGGCGTGGGATAAAGCACACGAAAATATGAAAATCGCGCGGAATTCTAGTTTTTTGGCTGAAAAACGCAAAAGACTAGGAACGATCATGGCGGGGCGGTGACTATGGTTCCTTAGGCCGTATTTGATGGTCCGGAAAATTTTTAGGCGATCCGGCTCCGGGGGCCCGACCCACTCGGAAGGCGTGGGCGATAGCACACAAAAATATGGGAATCGGGCGAAATTCTAGTTTTTTGGCCAAAAAATGCAAAGAGTGAGGAACGATCATGGCGAGGCGGTGACTATGGTTCCTTAGGTCGTATTTGATGGCCCGAAAAATTTTAGGCGATCGGGGTCCACGGCTCCCGGGACCACTCGGAAGGCGTAAGCTATAGCACACGAAAATATGCAAATCGCGCGGAGTTCTAGTTTTTTGGGCGGAAAATGCAAAACATTTGGAACGATCATGGTGGGGCGGTGACTATGGTACCTTAGGTCGTATTTGATAGTCCGGAAAAATTTTAGGCGATCGGGGTCCGTGGCTCCCCGGACCACTTGGAAGGCGTGGGTATAGCACACGAATATATGGGAATCGGGCGTAATTCTAGTTTTTTGGCCAAAAAATGCAAAAAATGAGAAACGATAATCGCGGGGAGGTTACTATGGTTCCTTAGGTCGTATTTGATGGCCCGGAAAAATTTTAGGCGATCGGGGTCCGGGGGTCCCGGAACCACCTAGAAGGGTGGGCAATAGCACACAAAAATATTGTAATCGGGCGGAATTCTAGATTTTTGGCAGAAAAACGCAACAAATGAGGAATGATCATGGCTGGGCGGTGACTATTGTTCCTTAGGTCGTATTTGATTCCCGGAAAATTTTTAGGCGATAGGGGTCCGGAGTTCCCGGGTTCACTTGGAAGGCGTGGGCTATAGGACACGAAAATATGGGAATCGAGCGGAATTCTAGTTTTTTGGCCGAAAAACGGAAAAACTAGGAACGATCATGGCTGGGCGGTGACTATGGTTCCTTAGGACTTATTTGATACTCCGGAAAAATTTTAGGCGATCGGGGTCCGCGGCTCCCCGGACCACTTGGATGGCGTGGGTATAGCACATGAAAATATGGGAATCGGGCGTAATTCTAGTTTTTTGGCCGAAAAATTCAAAACATGAGAAACGATGATCGCGGGGTGGTTACTATGGTTCCTTAGGTCGTATTTGACGGCCCGGAAAGATTTTAGGCAATCGGGGTCCGGGGGTCCCGGAACCACTTGGAAGGGTGGGCAATAGCACACAAAAATATTGTAATCGGGCGGAATTCTAGATTTTTGTCCGAAAAACGCAACAAATGAGGAATGATCATGGCTGGGCGGTGACTATTGTTCCTTAGGTCGTATTTGATAGTCCGGAAAAATTTTAGGCGATAGGGGTCCGGAGTTCCCGGGTTCACTTGGAAAGCATGGGCTATAGGACACGAAAATATGGGAATCGCGCGGAATTCTAGTTTTTTGGCCGAAAAACGGAAAAAACTAGGAACGATCATGGCTGGGCGGTGACTATGGTTCCTTAGGTCGTATTTGATAGCCCGGAAAATTTTTAGGCGATCGGGGTTCGGGGTTCCCGGGACCCCTTGGAAGGCGTGGGATAAAGCACACGAAAATATGAAAATCGCGCGGAATTCTAGTTTTTTGGCTGAAAAACGCAAAAGACTAGGAACGATCATGGCGGGGCGGTGACTATGGTTCCTTAGGCCGTATTTGATGGTCCGGAAAATTTTTAGGCGATCCGGCTCCGGGGGCCCCGACCCACTCGGAAGGCGTGGGCGATAGCACACAAAAATATGGGAATCGGGCGAAATTCTAGTTTTTTGGCCAAAAAATGCAAAGAGTGAGGAACGATCATGGCGAGGCGGTGACTATGGTTCCTTAGGTCGTATTTGATGGCCCGAAAAATTTTAGGCGATCGGGGTCCACGGCTCCCGGGACCACTCGGAAGGCGTAAGCTATAGCACACGAAAATATGCAAATCGCGCGGAGTTCTAGTTTTTTGGGCGGAAAATGCAAAACATTTGGAACGATCATGGTGGGGCGGTGACTATGGTACCTTAGGTCGTATTTGATAGTCCGGAAAAATTTTAGGCGATCGGGGTCCGTGGCTCCCCGGACCACTTGGAAGGCGTGGGTATAGCACACGAATATATGGGAATCGGGCGTAATTCTAGTTTTTTGGCCAAAAAATGCAAAAAATGAGAAACGATGATCGCGGGGAGGTTACTATGGTTCCTTAGGTCGTATTTGATGGCCCGGAAAAATTTTATGCGATCGGGGTCCGGGGGTCCCGGAACCACCTGGAAGGGTGGGCAATAGCACACAAAAATATTGTAATCGGGCGGAATTCTAGATTTTTGGCAGAAAAACGCAACAAATGAGGAATGATCATGGCTGGGCGGTGACTATTGTTCCTTAGGTCGTATTTGATAGTCTGGAAAAAATTTAGGCGATAGGGGTACGGAGTTCCCGGGTTCACTTGGAAGGCGTGGGCTATAGGACACGAAAATATGGGAATCGAGCGGAATTCTAGTTTTTTGGCCGAAAAACGGAAAACACTAGGAACGATCATGGCTGGGCGGTGCCTATGGTTCCTTAGGACTTATTTGATACTCCGGAAAAATTTTAGGCGATCGGGGTCCGCGGCTCTTGGGACCACTCGGAATGCGTGGGTATAGCACATGAAAATATGGGAATCGGGCGAAATTCTAGTTGTTTGGCCGAAAAACGCAAAAAATGAGGAACGATCTTGGCGAGGTGGTTACTATGGTTCCTTAGGTCGTATTTGATGGCCCGGAAAATTTTTAGGCGATCGGGGTTCGGGATTCTCGGGATCCCTTGGAAGGCGTGGGATAAAGCACACGAAAATATGGAAATCGCGCGGAATTCTAGTTTTTTGGTTGAAAAAAGCAAAAGACTAGGAACGATCATGGCGGGGCGGTGACTATGGTTCCTTAGGTCGTATTTGATAGTCCGGAAAAGTTTTAGGCGATCCGGCTCCGGGGGGACCGGCCCACTCGGAAGGCGTGGGCGATAGCACACAAAAATATGGGAATCGGGCGGAATTCTAGTTTTTTGGCCAAAAAATGCAAAAAATGAGGAACGATCATGGCGGGGCGGATACTATGGTTCCTTAGGTCGTATTTGATAGTCCGGAAAAATTTTAGGCGATAGGGGTCAGGAGGTCCCAGGACCACTCGGAAGGCGTGGGGCACACAAAAATATGGTAATCGAGCGGAATTTTAGGTTTTTGGCCGAAAAACGCAATAAATGAGGAACGATCATGGCAGGGAGGTTACTATGGTTCCTTAGGTCGTATTTGATGGCCCGGAAAAATTTTAGGCGATCAGGGTCCGGGGGTCCCGGAACCACCTGGAAGGGTGGGCTATGCACACAAAAATATTGTAATCGGGCGGAATTCTAGATTTTTGGCAGAAAAACGCAACAAATGAGGAATGATCATGGCTGGGCGGTGACTATTGTTCCTTAGGTCGTATTTGATTCCCGGAAAAATTTTAGGCGATAGGGGTCCGGAGTTCCCGGGTTCACTTGGAAGGCGTGGGCTATAGGACACGAAAATATGGGAATCGAGCGGAATTCTAGTTTTTTGGCCGAAAAACGGAAAAAACTAGGAACGATCATGGCTGGGCAGTGACTATGGTTCCTTAGGACTTATTTGATACTCCGGAAAAATTTTAGGCGATCGGGGTCCGCGGCTCTTGGGACCACTCGGAATGCGTGGGTATAGCACATGAAAATATGGGAATCGGGCGAAATTCTAGTTGTTTGGCCGAAAAACGCAAAAAATGAGGAACGATCTTGGCGAGGTGGTTACTATGGTTCCTTAGGTCGTATTTGATGGCCCGGAAAATTTTTAGGCGATCGGGGTTCGGGGTTCTCGGGACCCCTTGGAAGGCGTGGGATAAAGCACACGAAAATATGGAAATCGCGCGGAATTCTAGTTTTTTGGCTGAAAAAAGCAAAAGACTAGGAACGATCATGGTGGGGCGGTGACTATGGTTCCTTAGGTCGTATTTGATAGTCCGGAAAAGTTTTAGGCGATCCGGCTCCGGGGGGCCCGGCCCACTCGGAAGGCGTGGGCGATAGCACACAAAAATATAATCGGGCAGAATTCTAGTTTTTTAGCCAAAAAATGCAAACAATGAGGAACGATCATGGCGGGGCGGTGACTATGGTTCCTTAGGTCGTATTTGATGGCCCGGAAAATTTTTAGGCGATCGGGGTTCGGGGTTCCCGGGACCCCTTGGAAGGCGTGGGATAAAGCACACGAAAATATGAAAATCGCGCGGAATTCTAGTTTTTTGGCTGAAAAATGCAAAAGACTAGGAACGATCATGGCTGGGCGGTGACTATGGTTGCTTAGGCCGTATTTGATGGTCCGGAAAATTTTTAGGCGATCCGGCTCCGGGGGGCCCGACCCACTCGGAAGGCGTGGGCGATAGCACACAAAAATATGGGAATCGGGCGAAATTCTAGTTTTTTGGCCAAACAATGCAAAGAGTGAGGAACGATCATGGCGAGGCGGTGACTATGGTTCCTTAGGTCGTATTTGATGGCCCGAAAAATTTTAGGCGATCGGGGTCCACGGCTCCCGGGACCACTCGGAAGGCGTAAGCTATAGCACACGAAAATATGCAAATCGCGCGGAGTTCTAGTTTTTTGGGCGGAAAATGCAAAACATTTGGAACGATCATGGTGGGGCGGTGACTATGGTACCTTAGGTCGTATTTGATAGTCCGGAAAAATTTTAGGCGATCGGGGTCCGTGGCTCCCCGGACCACTTGGAAGGCGTGGGTATAGCACACGAAAATATGGGAATCGGGCGTAATTCTAGTTTTTTGGCCAAAAAATGCAAAAAATGAGAAACGATGATCGCAGGGAGGTTACTATGGTTCCTTAGGTCGTATTTGATGGCCCGGAAAAATTTTAGGCGATCAGGGTCCGGGGGTCCCGGAACCACCTGGAAGGGTGGGCTATGCACACAAAAATATTGTAATTGGGCGGAATTCTAGATTTTTGGCAGAAAAACGCAACAAATGAGGAATGATCATGGCTGGGCGGTGACTAATGTTCCTTAGGTCGTATTTGATTCCCGGAAAAATTTTAGGCGATAGGGGTCCGGAGTTCCCGGGTTCACTTGGAAGGCGTGGGCTATAGGACACGAAAATATGGGAATCGAGCGGAATTCTAGTTTTTTGGCCGAAAAACGGAAAAAACTAGGAACGATCATGGCTGGGCAGTGACTATGGTTCCTTAGGACTTATTTGATACTCCGGAAAAATTTTAGGCGATCGGGGTCCGCGGCTCTTGGGACCACTCGGAATGCGTGGGTATAGCACATGAAAATATGGGAATCGGGCAAAATTCTAGTTGTTTGGCCGAAAAACGCAAAAAATGAGGAACGATCTTGGCGAGGTGGTTACTATGGTTCCTTAGGTCGTATTTGATGGCCCGGAAAATTTTTAGGCGATCGGGGTTCGGGGTTCTCGGGACCCCTTGGAAGGCGTGGGATAAAGCACACGAAAATATGGAAATCGCGCGGAATTCTAGTTTTTTGGCTGAAAAAAGCAAAAGACTAGGAACGATCATGGTGGGGCGGTGACTATGGTTCCTTAGGTCGTATTTGATAGTCCGGAAAAGTTTTAGGCGATCCGGCTCCGGGGGGCCCGGCCCACTCGGAAGGCGTGGGCGATAGCACACAAAAATATAATCGGGCAGAATTCTAGTTTTTTAGCCAAAAAATGCAAACAATGAGGAACGATCATGGCGGGGCGGTGACTATGGTTCCTTAGGTCGTATTTGATGGCCCGGAAAAGTTTTAGGCGATCGGGGTTCGGGGTTCCCGGGACCCCTTGGAAGGCGTGGGATAAAGCACACGAAAATATGGAAATCGCGCGAAATTCTAGTTTTTTGGCTGAAAAACGCAAAAGACTAGGAACGATCATGGCGGGGCGGTGACTATGGTTCCTTAGGTCGTATTTGATGGTCCGGAAAATTTTTAGGCGATCCGGCTCCGGGGGGCCCGACCCACTCGGAAGGCGTGGGCGATAGCACACAAAAATATGGGAATCGGGCGAAATTCTAGTTTTTTGGCCAAAAAATGCAAAGAGTGAGGAACGATCATGGCGAGGCGGTGACTATGGTTCCTTAGGTCGTATTTGATGGCCCGAAAAATTTTAGGCGATCGGGGTCCACGGCTCCCGGGACCACTCGGAAGGCGTAAGCTATAGCACACGAAAATATGCAAATCGCGCGGAGTTCTAGTTTTTTGGGCGGAAAATGCAAAACATTTGGAACGATCATGGTGGGGCGGTGACTATGGTACCTTAGGTCGTATTTGATAGTCCGGAAAAATTTTAGGCGATCGGGGTCCGTGGCTCCCCGGACCACTTGGAAGGCGTGGGTATAGCACACGAATATATGGGAATCGGGCGTAATTCTAGTTTTTTGGCCAAAAAATGCAAAAAATGAGAAACGATGATCGCGGGGAGGTTACAATGGTTCCTTAGGTCGTATTTGATGGCCCGGAAAAATTTTAGGCGATCGGGGTCCGGGGGTCCCGGAACCACCTGGAAGGGTGGGCAATAGCACACAAAAATATTGTAATCGGGCGGAATTCTAGATTTTTGGCAGAAAAACGCAACAAATGAGGAATGATCATGGCTGGGCGGTGACTATTGTTCCTTAGGTCGTATTTGATAGTCTGGAAAAATTTTAGGCGATAGGGGTACGGAGTTCCCGAGTTCACTTGGAAGGCGTGGGCTATAGGACACGAAAATATGGGAATCGAGCGGAATTCTAGTTTTTTGGCCGAAAAACGGAAAAAACTAGGAACGATCATGGCTGGGCGGTGACTATGGTTCCTTAGGACTTATTTGATAGTCCAAAAAAATTTTAGGCGATCGGGGTCCGCAGCTCTTGGGACCACTCGGAATGCGTGGGTATAGCACATGAAAATATGGGAATCGGGCGAAATTCTAGTTGTTTGGCCGAAAAACGCAAAAAATGAGGAACGATCTTGGCGGGGTGGTTACTATGGTTCCTTAGGTCGTATTTGATGTCCCGGAAAATTTTTAAGCGATCGGGGTTCGGGGTTCCCGGGACCCCTTGGAAGGCGTGGGATAAAGCACACGAAAATATGGAAATCGCGCGGAATTCTAGTTTTTTGGCTGAAAAACGCAAAAGACTAGGAACGATCATGGCGGGGCGGTGACTATGGTTCCTTAGGTCGTATTTGATAGTCCGGAAAAGTTTTAGGCGATCCGGCTCCGGGGGGACCGGCCCACTCGGAAGGCGTGGGCGATAGCACACAAAAATATGGGAATCGGGCGGAATTCTAGTTTTTTGGCCAAAAAATGCAAAAAATGAGGAACGATCATGGCGGGGCGGATACTATGGTTCCTTAGGTCGTATTTGATAGTCCGGAAAAATTTTAGGCGATAGGGGTCAGGAGGTCCCAGGACCACTCGGAAGGCGTGGGGCACACAAAAATATGGTAATCGAGCGGAATTCTAGGTTTTTGGCCGAATAACGCAATAAATGAGGAACGATCATGGCGGGGCGGTGACTATGGTTCCTTAGGTCGTATTTGATGGCCCGGAAAATTTTAGGCGATCGGGGTCCACGGCTCCTGGGACCACTCGGAAGGCGTAAGCTATAGCACACGAAAATATGCAAATCGCGCGGAGTTCTAGTTTTTTGGCCGAAAAATGCAAAGCATTTGGAACGATCACGGTGAGTCGTTGACTATGGTACCTTAGGTCATATTTGATAGTCCGGAAAAATTTTAGGCGATCGGGGTCCGCGGCTCCCCGGACCACTTGGATGGCGTGGGTATAGCACATGAAAATATGGGAATCGGGCGTAATTCTAGTTTTTTGGCCGAAAAATTCAAAACATGAGAAACGATGATCGCGGGGTGGTTACTATGGTTCCTTAGGTCGTATTTGACGGCCCGGAAAGATTTTAGGCAATCGGAGTCCGGGGGTCCCGGAACCACTTGGAAGGGTGGGCAATAGCACACAAAAATATTGTAATCGGGCGGAATTCTAGATTTTTGTCCGAAAAACGCAACAATTGAGGAATGATCATGGCTGGGCGGTGACTATTGTTCCTTAGGTCGTATTTGATAGTCCGGAAAAATTTTAGGCGATAGGGGTCCGGAGTTCCCGGGTTCACTTGGAAAGCATGGGCTATAGGACACGAAAATATGGGAATCGCGCGGAATTCTAGTTTTTTGGCCGAAAAACGGAAAAAACTAGGAACGATCATGGCTGGGCGGTGACTATGGTTCCTTAGGTCTTATTTGATAGTCCGGAAAAATTTTAGGCGATCGGGGTCCGTGGCTCTTGGGACCACTCGGAATGCGTGAGTATAGCACACGAAAATATGGGAATCGGGCGAAATTCTAGTTGTTTGGCCGAAAAACGCAAAAAAGGAGGAACGATCATAGCGGGGCGGTGACTATGGTTCCTTAGGTCGTATTTGATGGCCCGGAAAATTTTAGGCGATCGGGGTCCACGGCTCCCGGGACCACTCGGAAGGCGTAAGCTATAGCACACGAAAATATGCAAATCTCGCGGAGTTCTAGTTTTTTAGGCGAAAAATGCAAAGCATTTGGAACGATAATTTTGGGGCGGTGACTATGGTACCTTAGGTCGTATTTGATAGTCCGGAAAAATTTTAGGCGATCGGGGTCCGCGGCTCCCCGAACCACTTGGAAGGCGTGGGTATAGCACACGAAAATATGGGAATCGGGCGTAATTCTAGTTTTTTGGCCGAAAAATACAAAAAATGAGAAATGATGATCGCGGGGAGGTTACTATGGTTCCTTAGGTCGTATTTGATGGCCCGTAAAAATTTTAGGCGATCGGGGTCCGGGGGTCCCGGAACCACTTGGAAGGGAGGGCAATAGCACACAAAAATAATATAATCGGGCGGAATTTTAGATTTTTGGCAGAAAAACGCAACAAATGAGGAATGATCATGGCTAGGCGGTGACTATTGTTCCTTAGGTCGTATTTGATAGTCCGGAAAAATTTTAGGCGATAGGGGTCCGGAGTTCCCGGGTTCACTTGGAAGGCGTGGGCTATAGGACACGAAAATATGGGAATCACGCGGAATTCTAGTTTTTTGGCTGAAAAATGGAAAATACTAGGAACGATCATGGCTGGGCGGTGACTATGGCTCCTTAGGTCTTATTTGATAGTCCGGAAAAATTTTAGGCGATCGGGGTCCGCGGCTCTTGGGACCACTCGGAATCCGTGGGTATAGCACACGAAAATATGGGAATCGGGCGAAATTCTAGTTGTTTGCCCGAAAAACGCAAAAAATGAGGAACGATCATGGCGGGGTGGTTACTATGGTTCCTTAGGTCGTATTTGATGGCCCGGAAATTTTTTAGACGATCGGGGTTCGGGTTCCCGGGACCTCTTTGGAGGCGTGGGCTAAAGCACACGAAAATATGGAAATCGCGAGGAATTCTAGTTTTTGGCTGAAAAACGCAAAAGACTAGGAAGGATCATGGCGGGGCGGTGACTATGGTTCCTTAAGTCGTATTTGATAGTCCGAAAAATTTTTAGGCGATCCGGCTCCGGGGGGCCCGACCCATTCGGAAGGCGTGGGCGATAGCACACAAAAATATGGGAATCGGGCGGAATTCTAGTTTTTTGGCCAAAAAATGCAAAGAATGAGGAACGATCATGGCGAGGCGGTGACTATGGTTCCTTTTGTCCTAATTGATGGCCTGAAAATTTTTTAGGCGATCCGAGTCCGGCGGCCCGGCCCACTCGGAAGGCATGGGGCACACAAAAATATGGTAATGGAGCGACATTCTAGCTTTCTGGCTGAAAAATGCAATAAATGAGGAACGATCATGGCAGGGCGGTGACTATGGTTCCTTAGGTCGTATTTGATTGCCCGGAAAATTTTAGGCGATCGGGGACCACGACTCCCGGGACCACTCGGAAGACGTAAGCTATAGCACTCGAAAATATGCAAATCGCGCGGAGTTCTAGTTTTTTGGCCGAAAATGCAAAGCATTTGGAACGATCATGGTGGGGCGTTGACTATGGTACCTTAGGTCATATTTGATAGTCCAGAAAAATTTTAGGCGATCGGGGTCCGCTGCTCCCCGGACCACTTCGAAGGCGTGGGTATAGCACACGAAAATATGGGAATCGGGCGTAATTCTAGTTTTTTGGCCGAAAAATTCAAAAAATGAGAAACGATGATCAAGGGGCGGTTACTATGGTTCCTTAGGTCGTATTTGACGGCCCGGAAAGATTTTAGGCGATCGGGGTCCGGGGGTCCCGGAACCACTTGGAAGGGTGGGCAATAATAGCACACAAAAATATTGTAATCGGGCGGAATTCTAGATTTTTGGCCGAAAAATGCAACAAATGAGGAATGATCATGGCTGGGTGGTGACTATGGTTCCTTAGGTCGTATTTGATAGTCCGGAAAAATTTCAGGCGATAGGGGTCCGGAGTTCCCGGGTTCGCTTGGAAGGCGTGGGCTATAGGACACGAAAATATGGGAATAGCGCGGAATTCTAGTTTTTTGGCCGAAAAACGGAAAAAACTAGGAACGATCTTGGCTGGGCGGTGACTATGGTTCTTTTGGTCTGATTTGATCGTCCGGAAAATTTTTTGGCGATAGGGGTCCGCGTCACTTGGGACTACTCGGAATGCGTGGGTATAGCACACGAAAATATGGGAATCAGGCAAAATTCTAGTTGTTTGGCCGAAAAATGCAAAAAATGAGGAACGATCATGGCGGGGCGGATACTATGGTTCCTTAGGTCGTATTTGTTAGTCCGGAATTTTTTAGGCGATCGGGGTCCGGAGGTCCCGGGACCCCTCGGAAGGCGTGGGCTATAACACACAAAAATATGGGAATCGCGCGAAATTCTAGTTGTTTGGCCGAAAAATGCAAAAAATAAGGAACTATCATGGTAGGGCGGATAATATGGTTCCTTAGGTCGTATTTGATTGCCCGGAAAAATTTTAGGCGATCGGGGTCCGCGACTCTTGGGACCACTCGGAATGCGTGGGTATAGCACACGAAAATATGGGAATCGGGCGAAATTCTAGGTCTTTTTCAGTAACATGCAAAAAATGTGGAAAGATCTTGGCAGGGCGGTGACTATGGTTCCTTTGGTCTTATTTGATAGACCGGAAAAATATTAGGCGTTAGGGGTCCGGAGGTCCCGGGACCACTCGGAAGGTGTGGGCTATAACACACAAAAATATGGGAATCGCGCGGAATTCTAGTTGTTTGGCCGAAAAACGCAAAAAATGAGGAATGATCATGGCGGGGCGGATACTATGGTTCCTTAGGTCGTATTTGATAGACTGGATAAATTTTAGGCGATAGGGGTCAGGTGGTCCCGGGACCACTCGGAAGGCGTGGGCTATAACACACAAAAATATGGGAATCGCGCGGAATTCTTGTTGTTTGGTCGAAAAACGCAAAAAATGAGGAATGATCATGGCGGGGTGGTTACTATGGTTCCTTAGGTCATATTTGAAGGCCCGGAAAATTTTAGGCGATCGGGGTCCTCGGCTCCCGGGACCACTCGGAAGGCGTAAGCAATAGCACACGAAAATATGCAAATCGCGCCGAGTTCTAGTTTTTTGGCCGAAAAATGCAAAGCATTTGGAACGATCATGGTGGGGCGGTGACTATGGTACCTTAGGTCGTATTTGATAGTCCGGAAAAATTTTAGGCGATCGGGGTCCGCGGCTCCCCGGACCACTTGGAAGGCGTGGGTATAGCACATGAAAATATGGGAATCGGGCGTAATTCTAGTTTTTTGGCCGAAAAATGTAAAAAATGAGAAACGATGATGGCGGGGCGGTTACTATGGTTCCTTAGGACGTATTTGACAGCCCGGAAATATTTTAGTCGATCGGGGTCCGGGGGTCCCGGAACCACTTGGAAGGGTGGGCAATAGCACACAAAAATATTGTAATCGGGCGGAATTCTAGTTTTTTGGCCGAAAAACGCAACAAATGAGGAATGATCTGGCTGGGCGGTGACTATGGTTCCTTAGGTCGTATTTGACAGTCCGGAAAATTTTTAGGCGATAGGGGTCCGGAGTTCCCGGGTTCACTTTGAAGGCGTGGGCTATAGGACACGAAAATATGGAAATCACGCGGAATTCTAGTTTTTTGGCTGAAAAACGCAAAAGACTAGGAATGATCATGGCGGGGCGGTGACTATGGTTCCTTAGGTCGTATTTGATAGTCCGAAAAATTTTTAGGCGATCCGGCTCCGGGGGGCCCGACCCACTCGGAAGGCGTGGGCGATAGCACACAAAAAATATGTGAATCGGGCGGAATTCTAGTTTTTTGGCCAAAAATGCAAAAAATGAGGAACGATCATGGCGAGGCGGTGACTATGGTTCCTTAGGTCCTAATTGATGGCCCGAAATATTTTTAGGCGATCCGAGTCCGGCGGCCCGGCCCACTCGGAAGGCGTGGGGCACACAAAAATATGGTAATCGAGCGGAATTCTAGCTTTTTGGCTGAAAAACGCAATAAATGAGGAACGATCATGGCGGGGCGGTGACTATGGTTCCTTAGGTCGTATTTGATGGCCCGGAAAATTTTAGGCGATCGGGGTCCTCGGCTCCCGGGAGCACTCGGAAGGCGTAAGCAATAGCACACGAAAATATGCAAATCACGCCGAGTTCTAGTTTTTTGGCCGAAAAATGCAAAGCATTTGGAACGATCATGGTGGGGCGGTGACTATGGTACCTTAGGTCGTATTTGAGAGTCCGGAAAAATTTTAGGCGATCGGGGTCCGCGGCTCCCCGGACCACTTGGAAGGCGTGGGTATAGCACACGAAAATATGGGAATCAGGCGTAATTCTAGTTTTTTGGCCGAAAAATGTAAAAAATGAGAAACGATGATGGCGGGGCGGTTACTATGGTTCCTTAGGACGTATTTGACAGCCCGGAACTATTTTAGTCGATCGGGGTCCAGGGGTCCCGGAACCACTTGGAAGGGTGGGCAATAGCACACAAAAATATTATAATCGGGCGGAATTCTAGTTTTTTGGCCGAAAAGCGCAACAAATGAGGAATGATCTGGCTGGGCGGTGACTATGGTTCCTTAGGTCGTATTTGATAGTCCGGATAATTTTTAGGCGATAGGGGTCCGGAGTTCCCGGGTTCACTTTGAAGGCGTGGGCTATAGGACACGAAAATATGGAAATCACGCGAAATTCTAGTTTTTTGGCTGAAAAACGCAAAAGACTAGGAAGGATCATGGCGGGGCGGTGACTATGGTTCCTTAGGTCGTATTTGATAGTCCAAAAAATTTTTAGGCGATCCGGCTCCGGGGGGCCCGACCCACTCGGAAGGCATGGGCGATAGCACACAAAAAATATGTGAATTGGGCGAAATTCTAGTTTTTTGGCCAAAAATGCAAAAAATGAGGAACGATCATGGCGAGGCGGTGACTATGGTTCCTTAGGTCCTAATTGATGGCCCGAAATATTTTTAGGCGATCCGAGTCCGGCGGCCCGGCCCACTCGGAAGGCGTGGGGCACACAAAAATATGGTAATCGAGCGGAATTCTAGCTTTATGGCTGAAAAACGCAATAAATGAGGAACGATCATGGCGGGGCGGTGACTATGGTTCCTTAGGTCGTATTTGATGGCCCGGAAAATTTTAGGCGATCGGGGTCCTCGGCTCCCGGGACCACTCGGAAGGCGTAAGCAATAGCACATGAAAATATGCAACTCGCGCGGAGTTCTAGTTTTTTGGCCGAAAAATGCAAAGCATTTGGAACGATCATGGTGGGGCGGTGACTATGGTTCCTAAGGTCGTATTTGATAGTCCGGAAAAATTTTAGGCGATCGAGGTCCGCGGCTCCCCGGATCACTTGGAAGGTGTGGGTATAGCACACGAAAATATGGGAATCGGGCGTAATTCTAGTTTTTTGGCCGAAAAATGCAAAAAATGAGAAATGATGATGGCGGGGCGGTTACTATGGTTCCTTAGGACGTATTTGACGGCCCGAAAATATTTTAGTCGATCGGGGTCCGGGGGTCCCGGAACCACTTGGAAGGGTGGGCAATAGCACACAAAAATATTGTAATCGGGCGGAATTCTAGTTTATTGGCCGAAAAACGCAACAAATGAGGAATGATCATGGCTGGGCGGTGACTATGGTTCCTTAGGTCGTATTTGATAGTCCGGAAAAGTTTTAGGCGATAGGGGTCCGGAGTTCCCGGGTTCACTTTGAAGGCGTGGGCTATAGGACACGAAAATATGGAAATCACGCGGAATTCTAGTTTTTTGGCTGAAAAACGCAGAAGACTAGGAATGATCATGGCGGGGCGGTGACTATGGTTCCTTAGGTCGTATGTGATAGTCCGAAAAATTTTTAGGCGATCCGGCTCCGGGGGGCCCGACCCACTCGGAAGGCGTGGGCGATAGCACACAAAAAATACGTGAATCGGGCGGAATTCTAGTTTTTTGGCCAAAAATGCAAAAAATGAGGAACGATCATGGCGAGGCGGTGACTATGGTTCCTTAGGTCCTAATTGATGGCCCGAAATATTTTTAGGCGATCCGAGTCCGGCGGCCCGGCCCACTCGGAAGGCGTGGGGCACACAAAAATATGGTAATCGAGCGGAATTCTAGCTTTATGGCTGAAAAACGCAATAAATGAAGAACGATCATGGCAGGGCGGTGACTATGGTTCCTTAGGTCGTATTTGATGGCCCGGAAAATTTTAGGCGATCGGGTTCCTCGGCTCCCGGGACCACTCGGAAAGCGTAAGCAATAGCACACGAAAATATGCAACTCACGCGGAGATCTAGTTTTTTGGCCGAAAAATGCAAAGCATTTGGAACGATCATGGTGGGGCGGTGACTATGGTACCTTAGGTCGTATTTGATAGTCCGGAAAAATTTCAGGCGATCGAGGTCCGCGGCTCCCCGGACCACTTGGAAGGCGTGGGTATAGCACACGAAAATATGGGAATCGGGCGTAATTCTAGTTTTTTGGCCGAAAAATGCAAAACATGAGAAAGGATGATGGCGGGGCGGTTACTATGGTTCCTTAGGACGTATTTGACGGCCCGGAAATATTTTAGTCGATCGGGGTCCGGGGATCCCGGAACCACTTGGAAGGGTGGGCAATAGCACACAAAAATATTGTAATCGGGCGGAATTCTAGTTTTTTGGCCGAAAAACGCAACAAATGAGGAATGATCATGGCTGGGCGGTGACTATGGTTCCTTAGGTCGTATTTGATAGTCCGGAAAATTTTTAGGCGATAGGGGTCCGGAGTTCCCGGGTTCACTTTGAAGGTGTGGGCTATAGGACACAAAAACATGGAATCGCGCGGAATTCTAGTTGTTTGGCCAAAAAACGCAAAAGACTAGGAATGATCATGGAGGGGCGGTGACTATGGTTCCTTAGGTCGTATTTGATAGTCCGGAAAAGTTTTAGTCGATCGGGGTCCGCGGCTCCCCGGACCACTTGGAAGGCGTGGGCTATAACACACAAAAATATGGGAATCGCGCGTAATTCTAGTTGTTTGGCCAAAAAATGCAAAAATTGAGGAACGATCATGGCGGGGTGGTTACTATGGTTCCTTATGTCATATTTGATGGCCGGAAAAATTTTTAGGCGATCGGGGTCCGCGGCTCTTGGGACCACTCGGAATGCGTGGGTATAGCACACGAAAATATGGGAATCCGGCGAAATTCTAGTTGTTTGGCCGAAAAACGCAAAAAATGAGGAACGATCATGGCGGGGTGGTTACTATCGTTCCTTAGGTCATATTTGATGGCCCGGAAAATTTTAGGCGATCGGGGTTCGGGGTTCCCGGGACCCCTTTGAAGGCGTGGGCTAAAGCACACGAAAATATGGAAATCGCGCGGAATTCTAGTTTTTTGGCTGAAAAACGAAAAAAGACTAGGAATGATCATGGCGGGGCGGTGACTATGGTTCCTTAGGTCGTATTTGATAGTCCGGAAAATCTTTAGGCGATCCGGCTCCGGGGGCCCCGACCCACTCGGAAGGTGTGGGCGATAGCACACAAAAATATGGGAATTGGGCGGAATTCTAGTTTTTTAGCCAAAAAATGCAAAAAATGAGGAACGGTCATGGCGAGGCGGTGACTATGGTTCCTTAGATCCTAATTGATGGCCCAAAAGTTTTTTAGGCGATCCGAGTCCGGCATCCCGGCCCACTCGGAAGGCGTGGGGCACACAAAAATATGGTAATCGAGCGGAATTTTAGTTTTTTGGCCGAAAAATGCAATAAATGAGGAACGATCATGGCGGGGCGGTGACTATGGTTCCTTAGGTCGTATTTGATGGCCCGGAAAATTTTAGGCGATCGGGGTGCACGGCTCCTGGGACCACTCGGAAGGCGTAAGCTATATAGCACACGAAAATATGCAAATCACGCGGAGTTCTAGTTTATTGGCCGAAAAATGCAAAGCATTTGGAACGATCATGGTGGGGCGGTGACTATTGTACCTTAGGTCATATTTGATTGTCCAGAAAAATTTTTGTCGATCGGGGTCCGCGGCTCCCTGGACCACTTGGAAGGCATGGGTATAGCACACGAAAATATGGGAATCCGGCGTAATTCTAGTTTTTTGGCCGAAAATGCAAAAAATGAGAAACGATGATCGCAGGGCGGTTACTATGGTTCCTTAGGTCGTATTTGACGACCCAAAAAAATTTTAGTCGATCGGGGTCCGGGACTCCCGGTACGACTTGGAATGGTGGGCAATAGCACACAAAAATATTGTAATCGGGCGGAATTCTAGTTTTTTGGCCGAAAAACGCAACAAATGAGGAATGATCATGGCTGGGCGGTGACTATGGTTCCTTAGGTCTTATTTGATAGTCCGGAAAAATTTTAGGCGATAGGGGTCCGCGTCTCTTGGGAACACTAGGAATGCGTGGGTATAGCACACGAAAATATGGGAATCGGGCGAAATTCTAGTTGTTTGGCCGAAAAATGCAAAAAATGAGGAACGATCATGGCGGGGCGGATACTATGGTTCCTTAGGTCGTATTTGATAGTCCGGAAATTTTTTAGGCGATTCGAGTCTGGCATCCTGGCCCACTCGGAAGGCGTGGGCAATAGCACACAAAAATATGCTAATCGAGCGGAATTCTAGTTTTTTGGCCGAAAAACGCAACAAATGAGGAATGATCATGGCTGGGCGGTGACTATGGTTCCTTAGGACTTATTTGATAGTCCGGAAAAATTTTAGGCGATCGGGGTCCGCTGCTCTTGGGACCACTCGGAATGCGCGGGTATAGCACACGAAAATATGGGAATCGGGCAAAATTCTAGTTGTTTGGCCGAAAAATGCAAAAAATGAGGAACGATCATGGCAGGGTGGTTACTATGGTTCCTTAGGTCATATTTGATGGCCCGGAAAAGTTTTAGACGATCGGGGTTCGGGGTTCCCGGGACCCCTTTGAAGGCGTGGGCTAAAGCACACGAAAATATGGAAATCGCGCGGAATTCTAGTTTTTTGGCTTAAAAGCGCAAAAGACTAGGAATGATCATGGCTGGGCGGTGACTATGGTTCCTTAGGTCGTATTTGATAGTCCGGAAAATTTTTAGGCGATCCGGCTCCGGGGGCCCCGACCCACTCGGAAGGTGTGGGCGATAGCACACAAAAATATGGGAATCGGGCGGAATTCTAGTCTTTTGGCCAAAAATGCTAAAAATGAGGAACGGTCATGGCGAGGCGGTGACTATGGTTCCTTAGGTCCTAATTGATGGCCCAAAAATTTTTTAGGCGATCCGAGTCCGGCGGCCCGGCCCACTCGGAAGGCGTGGGGCACACAAAAATATGGTAATCGAGCGGAATTTTACTTTTTTGGCCGAAAAACGCAATAAATGAGGAACGATCATGGCGGGGAGGTGACTATGGTTCCTTAGGTCGTATTTGATGGCCCGGAAAATTTTAGGCGATCGGGGTCCACGGCTCCTGGGACCACTCGGAAGGCGTAAGCTATATAGCACACGAAAATATGCAAATCGCGCGGAGTTCTAGTTTATTGGCCGAAAAATGCAAAGCATTTGGAACGATCATGGTGGGGCGGTGACTATTGTACCTTAGTTCGTATTTGATAGTCCGGAAAAATTTTTGTCGATCAGGGTCCGCGGCTCCCAGGACCACTTGGAAGGCGTGGGTATAGCACACGAAAATATGGGAATCGGGCGTAATTCTAGTTTTTTGGCCGAAAAATACAAAAAATGAGAAACGATGATGGCGGGGCGGTTACTATGGTTCCTTAGGTCGTATTTGACCGCCCGGAAATTTTTTAGTCGATCGGGGTCCGGGAGTCCCGGAACGACTTGGAATGGTGGGCAATAGCACACAAAAATATTGTAATCAGGCGGAATTCTAGTTTTTTGGCCGAAAAACGCAACAAATGAGGAATGATCATGGCTGGGCGGTGACTATGGTTCCTTAGGTCGTATTTGATAGTCCGGAAAAATTTTAGGCGATAGGGGTCCGGAGTTCCCGGGTTCACTTGGAAGGCGTGGGCTATAGGACACGAAAATATGGGACTCGCGCGGAATTCTAGTTTTTTGGCCGTAAAACAGAAAAAACTAGGAATGATCATGGCTGGGCGGTGACTATGGTTCCTTAGGTCTTATTTGATAGTCCGGAAAAATTTTAGGCGATAGGGGTCCGCGTCTCTTGGGACCACTCGGAATGCGTGGGTATAGCACACGAAAATATGGGAATCGGGCGAAATTCTAGTTGTTTGGCCGAAAAACGCAAAAAATGAGGAATGATCATGGCGGGGCGGATACTATGGTTCCTTAGGTCATATTCGATAGTCCGGAAATTTTTTAGGCGATCCGAGTCCGGCGGCCTGGCCCACTCGGAAGGCGTGGGCAATAGCACACAAAAATATGCTAATCGAGCGGAATTCTAGTTTTTTGGCCGAAAAACGCAATAAATGAGGAACGATCATGGCGGGGCGGTGACTATGGTTCCTTAGGTTGTATTTGATGGCCCGGAAAATTTTAGGCGATCGGGGTCCACGGCTCCCGGGACCACTCGGAAGGCGTAAGCTATAGCACACGAAAATATGCAAATCGCGCGGAGTTCTAGTTTTTTGGCCGAAAATTGCAAAGCATTTGGAACGATCATGGTGGGGCGGTGACTATGGTACCTTAGGTCGTATTTGATAGTCCGGAAAAGTTTTAGGCGATCGGGGTCCGCGGCTCCCCGGACCACTTGGAAGGCGTGGGTATAGCACACGAAAATATGGGAATCGGGCGTAATTCTAGTTTTTTGGCCGAAAAATGCAAAAATGAGAAACGATGATCGCGGGGCGGTTACTATGGTTCCTTAGGTCATTGTTGACGGCCCGGAAAAATTTTAGGCGATCGGGGTCCGGGGGTCCCGGAACCACTTGGAAGGGTGGGCAATAGCACACAAAAATATTGTAATCGGGCGGAATTCTAGTTTTTTGGCCGAAAAGCGCAACAAATGAGGAATGATCATGGCTGGGCGGTGACTATGGTTCCTTAGGTCGTATTTGATGGCCCGGAAAATTTTAGGCGATTGGGGTCCACGGCTCCTGGGACCACTCGGAAGGCGTAAGCTATAGCACACGAAAATATGCAAATCGCGTGGAGTTCTAGTTCTTTGGCCGAAAAATGCAAAGCATTTGGAACGATTATGGTGGGGCGGTGACTATGGTACCTTAGATCGTATTTGATAGTCAGGAAAAGTTTTAGGCGATCGGGGTCCGCGGCTCCCCGGACCACTTGGAAGGCGTGGGTATAGCACACGAAAATATGGGAATCGGGCGTAATTTTAGTTTTTTGATCGAAAAATGCAAAAAATGAGAAACGATGATCGCGGGGCGGTTACTTAGGTCGTAGTTGATGGCCCGAAAAAATTTTAGGCGATCGGGGTCCGGGGGTCCCGAAACCACTTGGAAGGGTGGGCAATAGCACACAAAAATATTGTAATCGGGCGGAATTCTAGTTTTTTGGCCGAAAAATGCAACAAATGAGGAATGATCATGGCTGGGCGGTGACTATGGTTCCTTAGGTCGTATTTGATAGTCCGTAAAAATTTTAGGCGATAGGGGTCCGGAGTTCCCGGGTTCACTTGGAAGGCGTGGGCTATAGGACACGAAAATATGGGAATCGCGCGGAATTCTAGTTTTTTGGCCGAAAAACGGAAAAAACTAGGAACGATCATGGCTGGGCGGTGACTATGGTTCCTTAGGTCTTATTTGATAGTCCGGAAAAATTTTAGGCGATAGGGGTCCGCGTCTCTTGGGACCACTCGGAATGCGTGGGTATAGCACACGAAAATATGGGAATCGGGCGAAATTCTAGTTGTTTGGCCGAAAAACGCAAAAAATGAGGAACGATCATGGCGGGGTGGATACTATGGTTCCTTAGGTCATATTCGATAGTCCGGAAATTTTTTAGGCGATCCGAGTCCGGCGGCCTGGCCCACTTGGAAGGCGTGGGCAATAGCGCACAAAAATATGCTAATCGAGCGGAATTCTAGTTTTTTGGCCGAAAAACGCAATAAATGAGGTACGATCATGGCGGGGCGGTGACTATGGTTCCTTAGGTTGTATTTGATGGCCCAGAAAATTTTAGGCGATCGGGGTCCACGGCTCCCGGGACCACTCGGAAGGCGTAAGCTATAGCACACGAAAATATGCAAATCGCGCGGAGTTCTAGTTTTTTGGCCGAAAAATGCAAAGCATTTGGAACGATCATGGTGGGGCGGTGACTATGGTACCTTAGGTCGTATTTGATAGTACGGAAAAATTTTAGGCGATCGGGGTCCGCGGCTCCCCGGACCACTTGGAAGGCGTGGGTATAGCACACGAAAATATGAGAATCAGGCGTAATTCTAGTTTTTTGGCCGAAAATGCAAAAAATGAGAAACGATGATCGCGGGGCGGTTACTATGGTTCCTTAGGTCATAGTTGATGGCCCGGAAAAAATTTAGGCGATCGGGGTCCGGGGGTCTCGGAACCACTTGGAAGGGTGGGCAATAGCACACAAAAATATTGTAATCGGGCGGAATTCTAGTTTTTTGGCCGAAAAGCGCAAAAAATGAGGAATGATCATGGCTGGGAGGTGACTATGGTTCCTTAGGTCATATTTGATGGCCCGGAAAATTTTAGGCGATTGGTGTCCACGGCTCCCGGGACCACTCGGAAGGCATAAGCTATAGCACACGAAAATATGCAAATCGCGCGGAGTTCTAGTTTTTTGAACGAAAAATGCAAAGCATTTGGAACGATCATGGTGGGGCGGTGACTATGGTACCTTAGGTCGTATTTGATAGTCCGGAAAAGTTTTAGGCGATCGGGGTCCGCGGCTCCCCGGACCACTTGGAAGGCGTGGGTATAGCACACGAAAATATGGGAATCGGGCATAATTCTAGTTTTTTGACCGAAAAATGCAAAAAATGAGAAACGATGATCGCGGGGCGGTTACTATGGTTCCTTAGGTCGTAGTTGACGGCCCGGAAAAATTTTAGGCGATCGGGGTCTGGGGGTCCCGAAACCACTTGGAAGGGTGGGCAATAGCACACAAAAATATTGTAATCGGGCGGAAGTCTAGTTTTTTGGCCGAAAAACGCAACAAATGAGGAATGATCATGGCTGGGCAGTGACTATGGTTCCTTAGGTCTAATTTGATAGTCCGTAAAAATTTTAGTCGATAGGGGTCCGGAGTTCCCGGATTCACTTGGAAGGCTTGGGCTATAGGACACGAAAATATGGGAATCGCGCGGAATTCTAGTTTTTTGGCCGAAAAACGGAAAAAACTAGGAACGATCATGGCTAGGCGGTGACTATGGTTCCTTAGGTCTTATTTGATAGTCCGGAAAAATTTTAGGCGATCGGGTTGGGACCACTCGGAATGCGTGGGTATAGCACACGAAAATAGGGGAATCGGGCGAAATTCTAGTTGTTTGGCCGAAAAACGCAAAAAATGAGGAACGATCATGGCGGGGTGGTTACTATGGTTCCTTAGGTCGTATTTGATGGCCCGGAAAAGTTTTAGACGACGATCGGGGTTCGGGGTTCCCGGGACCCCTTTGAAGGCGTGGGCTAAAGCACACGAAAATATGGAAATCGCGCGGAATTCTAGTTTTTTGGCTGAAAAACGCAAAAGACTAGGAATGATCATGGTGGGGCGGTGACTATGGTTCCTTAGTCCTAATTGATGGCTCGAAAATTTTTTAGGTGATCCGAGTCCGGCGGCCCGGCCCACTCGGAAGGCGTGGGGCACACAAAAATATGGTAATCGAGCGGAATTCTAGTTTTTTGGCCGAAAAACGCAATAAATGAGGAACGATCATGGCAGGGCGGTGACTATGGTTCCTTAGATCGTATTTGATGGCCCAAAAAATTTTAGGTGATCGGGGTCCTCGGCTCCCGGGACCATTCGGAAGGCGTAAGCTATAGCACACGAAAATATGCAAATCGCGCGGAGTTCTAGTTTTTTGGCCGAAAAATACAAAGAATTTGGAACGATCATGGTGGGGCGGTGACTATGGTACCTTAGGTCGTATTTGATAGTCCGGAAAAATTTTAGGCGATCGGGGTCCGCGGCTCCCTGGACCACTTGGAAGGCATGGGTATAGCACACGAAAATATGGGAATCGGGCGTAATTCTAGTTTTTTGGCCAAAAAATGCAAAAAATGAGAAACGATGATGGCGGGGCGGTTACTATGGTTCCTTAGGTCGTATTTGATGGCCCCGAAAAATTTTAGTCGATCGGGGTCCGGGGTTCCCGGAACCACTTGGAAGGGTGGGCAATAGCACCCAAAAATATTGTAATCGGGCGGAATTCTAGTTTTTTGGCCGAAAAATGCAACAAATGAGGAATGATCATGGCTGGGTGGTGACTATGGTTCCTTAGGTCGTATTTGATAGTCCGGAAAAATTTTAGGCGATAGGGGTCCGGAGTTCCCGGGTTCACTTGGAAGGCGTGGGCTATAGGACACGAAAATATGGGAATAGCGCGGAATTCTAGTTTTTTGGCCGAAAAACGGAAAAAACTAGGAACGATCTTGGCTGGGCGGTGACTATGGTTCTTTTGGTCTGATTTGATCGTCCGGAAAATTTTTTGGCGATAGGGGTCCGCGTCACTTGGGACTACTCGGAATGCGTGGGTATAGCACACGAAAATATGGGAATCAGGCAAAATTCTAGTTGTTTGGCCGAAAAATGCAAAAAATGAGGAACGATCATGGCGGGGCGGATACTATGGTTCCTTAGGTCGTATTTGTTAGTCCGGAATTTTTTTAGGCGATCGGAGTCCGGAGGTCCCGGGACCCCTCGGAAGGCGTGGGCTATAACACACAAAAATATGGGAATCGCGCGGAATTCTAGTTGTTTGGCCGAAAAATGCAAAAAATAAGGAACTATCATGGTAGGGCGGATAATATGGTTCCTTAGGTCGTATTTGATTGCCCGGAAAAATTTTAGGCGATCGGGGTCCGCGACTCTTGGGACCACTCGGAAAGCGTGGGTATAGCACACGAAAATATGGGAATCGGGCGAAATTCTAGGTCTTTTTCAGTAACATGCAAAAAATGTGGAAAGATCTTGGCAGGGCGGTGACTATGGTTCCTTTGGTCTTATTTGATAGACCGGAAAAATATTAGGCGTTAGGGGTCCGGAGGTCCCGGGACCACTCGGAAGGCGTGGGCTATAACACACAAAAATATGGGAATCGCGCGGAATTCTAGTTGTTTGGCCGAAAAACGCAAAAAATGAGGAATGATCATGGCGGGGCGGATACTATGGTTCCTTAGGTCGTATTTGATAGACTGGATAAATTTTAGGCGATAGGGGTCAGGTGGTCCCGGGACCACTCGGAAGGCGTGGGCTATAACACACAAAAATATGGGAATCGCGCGGAATTCTTGTTGTTTGGTCGAAAAACGCAAAAAATGAGGAATGATCATGGCGGGGTGGTTACTATGGTTCCTTAGGTCATATTTGATGGCCCGGAAAATTTTTAGGCGATCGGGGTCCTCGGCTCCCGGGACCACTCGGAAGGCGTAAGCAATAGCACACGAAAATATGCAAATCGCGCCGAGTTCTAGTTTTTTGGCCGAAAAATGCAAAGCATTTGGAACGATCATGGTGGGGCGGTGACTATGGTACCTTAGGTCGTATTTGATAGTCCGGAAAAATTTTAGGCGATCGGGGTCCGCGGCTCCCCGGACCACTTGGAAGGCGTGGGTATAGCACATGAAAATATGGGAATCGGGCGTAATTCTAGTTTTTTGGCCGAAAAATGTAAAAAATGAGAAACGATGATGGCGGGGCGGTTACTATGGTTCCTTAGGACGTATTTGACAGCCCGGAAATATTTTAGTCGATCGGGGTCCGGGGGTCCCGGAACCACTTGGAAGGGTGGGCAATAGCACACAAAAATATTGTAATCGGGCGGAATTCTAGTTTTTTGGCCGAAAAATGCAACAAATGAGGAATGATCTGGCTGGGCGGTGACTATGGTTCCTTAGGTCGTATTTGACAGTCCGGAAAATTTTTAGGCGATAGGGGTCCGGAGTTCCCGGGTTCACTTTGAAGGCGTGGGCTATAGGACACAAAAATATGGAAATCACGCGGAATTCTAGTTTTTTGGCTGAAAAACGCAAAAGACTAGGAATGATCATGGCGGGGCGGTGACTATGGTTCCTTAGGTCGTATTTGATAGTCCGAAAAATTTTTAGGCGATCCGGCTCCGGGGGGCCCGACCCACTCGGAAGGCGTGGGCGATAGCACACAAAAAATATGTGAATCGGGCGGAATTCTAGTTTTTTGGCCAAAAATGCAAAAAATGAGGAACGATCATGGCGAGGCGGTGACTATGGTTCCTTAGGTCCTAATTGATGGCCCGAAATATTTTTAGGCGATCCGAGTCCGGCGGCCCGGCCCACTCGGAAGGCGTGGGGCACACAAAAATATGGTAATCGAGCGGAATTCTAGCTTTTTGGCTGAAAAACGCAATAAATGAGGAACGATCATGGCGGGGCGGTGACTATGGTTCCTTAGGTCGTATTTGATGGCCCGGAAAATTTTAGGCGATCGGGGTCCTCGGCTCCCGGGACCACTCGGAAGGCGTAAGCAATAGCACACGAAAATATGCAAATCGCGCCGAGTTCTAGTTTTTTGGCCGAAAAATGCAAAGCATTTGGAACGATCATGGTGGGGCGGTGACTATGGTACCTTAGGTCGTATTTGAGAGTCCGGAAAAATTTTAGGCGATCGGGGTCCGCGGCTCCCCGGACCACTTGGAAGGCGTGGGTATAGCACACGAAAATATGGGAATCGGGCGTAATTCTAGTTTTTTGGCCGAAAAATGTAAAAAATGAGAAACGATGATGGCGGGGCGGTTACTATGGTTCCTTAGGACGTATTTGACAGCCCGGAAATATTTTAGTCGATCGGGGTCCGGGGGTCCCGGAACCACTTGGAAGGGTGGGCAATAGCACACAAAAATATTGTAATCGGGCGGAATTCTAGTTTTTTGGCCGAAAAACGCAACAAATGAGGAATGATCTGGCTGGGCGGTGACTATGGTTCCTTAGGTCGTATTTGATAGTCCGGAAAATTTTTAGGCGATAGGGGTCCGGAGTTCCCGGGTTCACTTTGAAGGCGTGGGCTATAGGACACGAAAATATGGAAATCACGCGGAATTCTAGTTTTTTGGCTGAAAAACGCAAAAGACTAGGAATGATCATGGCGGGGCGGTGACTATGGTTCCTTAGGTCGTATTTGATAGTCCAAAAAAATTTTAGGCGATCCGGCTCCGGGGGCCCGACTCACTCGGAAGGCGTGGGCGATAGCACACAAAAAATATGTGAATCGGGCGAAATTCTAGTTTTTTGGCCAAAAATGCAAAAAATGAGGAACGATCATGGCGAGGCGGTGACTATGGTTCCTTAGGTCCTAATTGATGGCCCGAAATATTTTTAGGCGATCCGAGTCCGGCGGCCCGGCCCACTCGGAAGGCGTGGGGCACACAAAAATATGGTAATCGAGCGGAATTCTAGCTTTATGGCTGAAAAACGCAATAAATGAGGAACGATCATGGCGGGGCGGTGACTATGGTTCCTTAGGTCGTATTTGATGGCCCGGAAAATTTTAGGCGATCGGGTTCCTCGGCTCCCGGGACCACTCGGAAGGCGTAAGCAAAAGCACACGAAAATATGCAACTCACGCGGAGTTCTAGTTTTTTGGCCGAAAAATGCAAAGCATTTGGAACGATCATGGTGGGGCGGTGACTATGGTACCTTAGGTCGTATTTGATAGTCCGGAAAAATTTTAGGCGATCGAGGTCAGCGGCTTCCCGGACCACTTGGAAGGCGTGGGTATAGCACACGAAAATATGGGAATCGGGCGTAATTCTAGTTTTTTGGCCGAAAAATGCAAAACATGAGAAAGGATGATGGCGGGGCGGTTACTATGGTTCCTTAGGACGTATTTGACGGCCTGGAAATATTTTAGTCGATCGGGGTCCGGGGATCCCGGAACCACTTGGAAGGGTGGGCAATAGCACACAAAAATATTGTAATCGGGCGGAATTCTAGTTTTTTGGCCGAAAAACGCAACAAATGAGGAATGATCATGGCTGGGCGGTGACTATGGTTCCTTAGGTCGTATTTGATAGTCCGGAAAATTTTTAGGCGATAGGGGTCCGGAGTTCCCGGGTTCACTTTGAAGGTGTGGGCTATAGGACACAAAAACATGGAATCGCGCGGAATTCTAGTTGTTTGGCCAAAAAACGCAAAAGACTAGGAATGATCATGGCGGGGCGGTGACTATGGTTCCTTAGGTCGTATTTGATAGTCCGGAAAAGTTTTAGTCGATCGGGGTCCGCGGCTCCCCGGACCACTTGGAAGGCGTGGGTATAGCACATGAAAATATGGGAATCGGGCGTAATTCTAGTTTTTTGACCGAAAAATGCAAAAAATGAGAAACGATGATCGCGGGGAGGTTACTATGGTTCCTTAGGTCGTAGCTGACGGCCCGGAAAAATTTTAGGCGATCGGGGTCCGGGGGTCCCGAAACCACTTGGAAGGGTGGGCAATAACACACAAAAATATTGTAATCGGGCGGAATTCTAGTTTTTTGGCCGAAAAATGCAACAAATGAGGAATGATCATGGCTGGGCAGTGACTATGGTTCCTTAGGTCGTATTTGATAGTCCGGAAAAATATTAGGCGATAGGGGTCAGGAGGTCCCGGGACCACTCGGAAGGCGTGGGCTATAACACACAAAAATATGGGAATCGTGCGGAATTCTAGTTGTTTGGCCGAAAAATGCAAAAAATGAGGAACGATCATGGCGGGGTGGTTACTATGGTTCCTTAGGTCGTATTTGATGGCCCGGAAAATTTTTAGGTGATCGGGGTCCGCGTCTCCCCGGACCACTTGGAAGGCGTGGGCAATAGCACACAAAAATATGGGAATCGGGCAGAATTTCTAGTTGTTTGGCCGAAAAATGCAAAAAATGAGGAACGATCATGGCGGGGTGGTGACTATGGTTCCTTAGGTCGTATTTGATGGCCCGGAAAAATTTTAGGCGATCGGGGTCCGGGGGTCCCGAAACCACTTGGAAGGGTGGGCAATAGCACACAAAAATATTGTAATCGGGCGGAAGTCTAGTTTTTTGGCCGAAAAACGCAACAAATGAGGAATGAGCATGGCTGGGCGGTGACTATGGTTCCTTAGGTCTAATTTGATAGTCCGTAAAAATTTTAGTCGATAGGGGTCCGGAGTTCCCGGATTCACTTGGAAGGCTTGGGCTATAGGACACGAAAATATGGGAATCGCGCGGAATTCTAGTTTTTTGGCCGAAAAACGGAAAAAACTAGGAACGATCATGGCTAGGCGGTGACTATGGTTCCTTAGGTCTTATTTGATAGTCCGGAAAAATTTTAGGCGATCGGGGTCCGCGGCTCTTGGGACCACTCGGAAGGCGTGGGCTATAGCACACGAAAATATGGGAATCGGGCGGAATATTATTTTTTTGGCCGAAAAACACAAAATATGAGTTAAGATCATGGCGGGGCGGTGACTATGGTTTCTTAGGTCGTATTTGATGGTCCGGAAAAATTTTAGGCGATCGGGGTCCGGGATTCCCTACCCATTGGGAAGGCGTGGGCAATTATAGCACACGAAAATATGGGAATCGTACGGAATTCTAGTTTTTTAGCCGAAAAATGCAATCAATGAGGAACGATCATGGCCGGGAGGTGAATATGGTTCCTTAGGTCTTATTTGATGGCCCACTCGGAAGGCGTGGGCTATAGCACATGAAAATATGGGAATCAGGCGGAATTCTAGTTTTTTTGCCGGAAATCGCAATAAGTAAGGAACGATCATGGCGGGGCAGTTCCTATGGTTCCTTAGGTCGTATTTGATGGCCCGGAAAAATTTTAGGCGATCGGGGTCCGGGGATCCCGGGACCACTTGGAAAGCGTGGGCTATAGCACATAAAAATATGGGAACCGGGTGGAATTCTAGTTTTTTGGCCGAAAAAAGCGAAAAAATGAGGAACGATCATGGCGAGGTGGTGACTATGGTTCCTTAGGTCCTATTTTATGGCCCGAAAAAACTTTAGGCGATCCGTGTATGGGGGGCTCGGCCCACTCGGAAGGCGTGGGCAATAGCACACAATAATATGGTAATCGGGCGGAATTCTAGTGTTTTGGCCGAAAACTGCATAAAATGAGGAACGATCATGGCGGGGCGGTGACTATGGTTCCTTCGGTCGTATTTGATGGCTGGAAAATTTTTAGGCGATCGGGGTCCGGGGTTCCCGGGACCACTCGGAAGGCGTGGGCTATAGCGAATGAAAATATGGAATCGCGCGGAATTCTAGGTTTTTTTTCCAAAAATTACATAAACATAGGAACGATCATGGCGGGGTGGTGACTATGATTCCTTAGGTTGTATTTGATGGTCCGGAAAAACTTTAGGCGATAGGGGTCCGGGGGTTTGGGACCACTCGGAAGGCGTGGGCTATAGCACACGAAAATATGGGAATCGCGCGGAATTCTAGTTTTTTGGCCGAAAAACGCAAAAAATGAGGAACGATCATGGCTGAGCGGTGACTATGGTTCCTTAAATCATATTTTATGGCCCGTAAAAATATTAGGCGATCGGGGTCCGGGGTTCCCGGGACCAATTGGAAGGCGTGGGCTATAACACACGAAAATATGGGAATCGGGCGGAATTCTAGTTTTTTGGCCAAAAAATGCGAAAAATGAGGAACGATCATTGCGGGGCGGTGACTATGGTTCCTTAGCTTGTATTTGACGGCCCAAAAATTTTTAGGTGATCCGAGTCAGGAAGGTCGGGCCCACTCGGAAGACGTGGGCTATTTAGCACACGAAAATATGGGAATCACGCGGAATTCTACTTTTTTGGCCAAAAAATGCAAAAATGGGGAACGATCATGGCGGGGCAGTTATTATGGTTCCTTGGGTCGTATTTGATGGCCCGGAAAAATTTTAGGCGATCGGGGTCCGGGGGTACCGGGATCACTTGGAAGGCGGCACATAAAAATATGGGAATCGGGCGGAATTCTAGTTTTTTGGCCGAAAAACACAAAATATGAGTAACGATCATGGCAGGGCGGTGACTATGGTTTCTAAGGTCGTATTTGATGGTCCGGAAAAATTTTAGGCGATCAGAGTCCGGAAGGCCCGGCCCACTCGGAAGACGTGGGCTATTTAGCACACGAAAATATGGGAATCGTACGGAATTCTAGTTTTTTAGCCGAAAAATGCAAACAATGAGGAACGATCATGGCGGGGAGGTGAATATGGTTCCTTAGGTCTTATTTGATGGTCCGAATAAAATTTAGATGATACGAGTCCGGGGGGGCCGGCCCACTCGGAAGGTGTGGGCTATAACACACGAAAATATGGGAATCGGGCAGAATTCTAGTTTTTTTGCCGGAAATCGCAATAAGTGAGGAATGATCATGGCGGGGCAGTTCCTATGGTTCCTTAGGTCGTATTTGATAGCCCGGAAAAATTTTAGGCGATCGGGGTCCGGGGATCTCGGGACCACTTGGAAAGCGTGGGCTATAGCACACAAAAATATGGGAACCGGGCGGAATTCTAGTTTTTTCCCCGAAAAATGCGAAAAATGAGGAACGATCATGGCGAGGTGGTGACTATGGTTCCTTAGGTCCTATTTTATGGCTCGAAAAAACTTTAGGCGAAACGAGTACGGGGAGCTCGGCCCACTCGGAAGGCGTGGCCAATAGCACACAATAATATGGTAATCGGTCGGAATTCTAGTGTTTTGGCCGAAAACTGCATAAAATAAGGAACGATCATGGCGGGGCGGTGACTATGGTTCCTTAGGTCGTATTTGATGGCTGGAAAATTTTTAGGCCATCGGGGTCCGGGGTTCCCGGGACCACTCGGAAGGCGTGGGCTATAGCAAATGAAAATATGGAATCGCGCGGAATTCTAGGTTTTTTGCCAAAAAATACAAAAACATAGGAACGATCATGGCGGGGCGGTGACTATGGTTCCTTAGGTCGTATTTGATGGTCCGGAAAAACTTTTGGCGATAGGGGTCCGGGGGTCTGGGACCACTCGGAAAGCGTGGGCTATAGCACACGAAAATATGGGAATCGCGCGGAATTCTAGTTTTTTGGCCGAAAAATGCAAAAAATGAGGAACGATCATGGCAGGGCGGTGACTATGGTTCCTTAAATCATAATTTATGGCCCATAAAAATATTAGGTGATCGGGGTCCGGGGTTCCCGGGAACACTTGGAAGGCGTGGGCTATAACACACGAAAATATGGGAATCGGGCGAAATTCTAGTTTTTTGGCCGAAAAATGCGAAAAATGAGGAACGATCATTGCGGGGCAGTGACTATGGTTCCTTAGGTCGTATTTGACGGCCCGAAAAAATTTTAGGCGATCCGAGTCTGGAAGGCCCAGCCCACTCGGAAGACGTGGGCTATTTAGCACACGAAAATATGGGAATCACGCGTAATTCTAGGTTTTTGGCCGAAAAATGCAAAAATGGGGAACGATCATGGCGGGGCGGTTATTATGGTTCCTTGGGTCGTATTTGATGGCCCGGAAAAATTTTAGGCGATCGGGGTCCGGGGGTACCGGGACCAATTGGAAGGCATGAGCTATAGCACACGAAAATATGGGAATCGGGCGGAATTCTAGTTTTTTGGCCGAAAAATGCAAAATATTAGCAACGATCATGGCGGGGCAGTGACTATGGTTCCTTAGGTCGTATTTGATGTCCCGGAAAAATTTTAGGCGATCCGAGTCTGGTAGACCCGGCCCACTCGGAAGGCTTGGGCAATAACACACGAAAATTTGGGAATCGGGCGGAATTCTTGTTTTTTGGACGTAAAATGCAGAAAATGAGGACCGATCATGGTGGGGCGGTGTCTATGGTTCCTTAGGTCGTATTTGATGGCCTAGAAAAATATTAGGCGACCGGGGTCCGAGGTTCCCGGGACCACTTGGAAGGCGTGGGCTGTAGCACACAAAAATATGTGAATCGAGGGGAATTTTAGGTTTTTGGCCGAAAAATGCAAAAAATGAGGAACGATCATGGCGGGGCGGTGAATATGGTTCCTTAGGTCGTATTTGATGGCCCGGAAAAATTTTAGGCGATCCGAGTCCTGGAGGCCCGACCCACTCGGAAGGTGTGGGCAATAGTAGACGAAAATATGGGAATCACGCGGAATTCGTGTTTTTTGGCAGAAAAACGCAAAAAATGAGGAACGATCATGGTGGGGTGGTTACTATGGTTCCTTGGGTCTTATTTTATGGCTCGAAAATTTTTTAGGCGATCGGGGTCCGGGGGTCCCGGGACCACTTGGAAGTCGTGTGCTATAACACACTAAAATATGGGAATCGGGCAGAATTCTAGTTTTTTGGCCAAAAAATGCAAAAAATGAGGAACGATCATGGCGGAACGGTGACAATGGTTCCTTAGGTCATATTTGATGGCCCGGAAAAAGTTTAGGCGATCGGGGTCCGGGATTCCCTACCCATTGGGAAGACGGGGGCAATTATAGCACACGAAAATATGGGAATCGGGCGGAATTCTAGTTTTTTGGCCGAAAAACACGAAATATGAGTAACGATCATGGCGGGGCGGTGACTATGGTTTCTTAGGTCGTATTTTATGGTCCGGAAAAATTTTAGGCGATCGGGGTCCGGGATTCCCTACCCATTGGGAAGGCGTGGGCAATTATAGCACACGAAAATATAGGAATCGTACGGAATTCTAGTTTTATAGCCGAAAAATGCAAACAATGAGGAACGATCATGGCGGGGAGGTGAATATGGTTCCTTAGGTCTTATTTGATGGTCCGAATAAAATTTAGATGATCCGAGTCCGGGGGGGCCGGCCCACTCGGAAGGTGTGGGCTATAACACACGAAAATATGGGAATCGGGCAGAATTCTAATTTTTTTGCCGGAAATCGCAATAAGTGAGGAATGATCATGGCGGGGCAGTTCCTATGTTCCTTAGGTCGTATTTGATAGCCCGGAAAAATTTTAGGCGATCGGGGTCCGGGGATCTCGGGACCACTTGGAAAGCGTGGGCTATAGCACACAAAAATATGGGAACCGGGCGGAATTCTAGTTTTTTCCCCGAAAAATGCGAAAAATGAGGAACGATCATGGCGAGGTGGTGACTATGGTTCCTTAGGTCCTATTTTATGGCTCGAAAAAACTTTAGGCGAAACGAGTACGGGGAGCTCGGCCCACTCGGAAGGCGTGGCCAATAGCACACAATAATATGGTAATCGGTCGGAATTCTAGTGTTTTGGCCGAAAACTGCATAAAATAAGGAACGATCATGGTGGGGCGGTGACTATGGTTCCTTAGGTCGTATTTGATGGCTGGAAAATTTTTAGGCCATCGGGGTCCGGGGTTCCCGGGACCACTCGGAAGGCGTGGGCTATAGCAAATGAAAATATGGAATCGCACGGAATTCTAGGTTTTTTGCCAAAAAATACAAAAACATAGGAACGATCATGGCGGGGCGGTGACTATGGTTCCTTAGGTCGTATTTGATGGTCCGGAAAAACTTTTGGCGATAGGGGTCCGGGGGTCTGGGACCACTCGGAAAGCGTGGGCTATAGCACACGAAAATATGGGAATCGCGCGGAATTCTAGTTTTTTGGCCGAAAAACGCAAAAAATGAGGAACGATCATGGCAGGGCGGTGACTATGGTTCTTAAATCATAATTTATGGCCCATAAAAATATTAGGCGATCGGGGTCCGGGGTTCCCGGGAACACTTGGAAGGCGTGGGCTATAACACACGAAAATATGGGAATCGGGCGGAATTCTAGTTTTTTGGCCGAAAAATGCAAAAAATGAGGAACGATCATTGCGGGGCAGTGACTATGGTTCCTTAGGTCGTATTTGACGGCCCGAAAAAATTTTAGGCGATCCGAGTCTGGAAGGCCCAGCCCACTCGGAAGACGTGGGCTATTTAGCACACGAAAATATGGGAATCACGCGTAATTCTAGGTTTTTGGCCGAAAAATGCAAAAATGGGGAACGATCATGGCGGGGCGGTTATTATGGTTCCTTGGGTCATATTTGATGGCCCGGAAAAATTTTAGGCGATCGGGGTCCGGGGGTACCGGGACCAATTGGAAGGCATGAGCTATAGCACACGAAAATATGGGAATCGGGCGGAATTCTAGTTTTTTGGCCGAAAAATGCAAAATATTAGCAACGATCATGGCGGGGCGGTGACTATGGTTCCTTAGGTCGTATTTGATGGCCCGGAAAAATTTTAGGCGATCCGAATCTGGTAGACCCGGCCCACTCGGAAGGCTTGGGCAATAACACACGAAAATATGGGAATCGGGCGGAATTCTTGTTTTTTGGACGTAAAATGCAGAAACTGAGGACCGATCATGGTGGGGCGGTGTCTATGGTTCCTTAGGTCGTATTTGATGGCATGGAAAAATATTAGACGACCGGGGTCCGAGGTTCCCGGGACCACTTGGAAGGCGTGGGCTGTAGCACACAAAAATATGTGAATCGAGGGGAATTTTAGGTTTTTGGCCGAAAAATGCAAAAAATGAGGAACGATCATGGCGGGGCGGTGAATATGGTTCCTTAGGTCGTATTTGATGGCCCGGAAAAATTTTAGGCGATCCGAGTCCTGGAGGCCCGACCCACTCGGAAGGTGTGGGCAATAGTAGACGAAAATATGGGAATCACGCGGAATTCGAGTTTTTTGGCAGAAAAACGCAAAAAATGAGGAACGATCATGGTGGGGTGGTTACTATGGTTCCTTGGGTCTTATTTTATGGCTCGAAAATTTTTTAGGCGATCGGGGTCCGGGGGTCCCGGGACCACTTGGAAGGCGTGTGCTATAACACACTAAAATATGGGAATCGGGCAGAATTCTAGTTTTTTGGCCAAAAAATGCAAAAAATGAGGAACGATCATGGAGAAACGGTGACAATGGTTCCTTAGGTCATATTTGATGGCCCGGAAAAAGTTTAGGCGATCGGGGTCCGGGATTCCCTACCCATTGGGAAGACGTGGGCAATTATAGCACACGAAAATATGGGAATCGTACGGAATTCTAGTTATTTAGCCGAAAAATGCAAACAATGAGGAACGATCATGGCGAGGAGGTGAATATGGTTCCTTACATCTTATTTGATGGCCTGAATAAAATTTAGATGATCCGAGTCCGGGGGGACCGACCCACTCGGAAGGTATGGGCTATAGCACACGAAAATATGGGAATCGGGCGGAATTCTAGTTTTTTTGCCGGAAATCGCAATAAGTGAGGAACGATCATGGCAGGGCAGTTCCTATGGTTCCTTAGGTCGTATTTGATGGCTCGGAAAACTTTTAGGCGATCGGGGTCCGGGGATCCCGGGACCACTTGGAAAGCGTGGGCTATAGCACACAAAAATATGGGAACCGGGCGGAATTCTAGTTTTTTGGCCGAAAAATGCGAAACATGAGGAACGATCATGGAGAGGTATTGACTATGGTTCCTTAGGTCCTATTTTATGGCCCGAAAAAACTTTAGGCGATCCGAATACGGGGGGCTCGGCCCACTCGGAAGGCGTAGGCAATAGCATACAATAATATGGTAATCGGGCGGAATTCTAGTGTTTTGGCCGAAAACTGCATAAAATTAGGAACGATCATGGCGGGGCGGTGACTATGGTTCCCTAGGTCGTATTTGATGGCTGGAAAAGTTTTAGGCGATCGGGGTCCGGGGTTCCCGTGACCACTCGGAAGGCGTGGGCTATAGCAAATGAAAATATGGAATCGCGCGGAATTCTAGGTTTTTTGCCAAAAAATACAAAAACATAGGAACGATCATGGCGGGGCGGTGACTATGGTTCCTTAGGTCGTATTTGATGGTCCGAAAAAACTTTAGGCGATAGGGGTCTGGGGGTCTGGGACCACTCGGAAGGCGTGGGCTATAGCACACAAAAATATGGGAATCGCTCGGAATTCTAGTTTTTTGGCCGAAAAACACAAAAAAATGAGGAACGATCATGGCAGGGCGGTGACTATGGTTCCTTAAATCATATTTTATGGCCCGTAAAAATATTAGGCGATCGGGGTCCGGGGTTTCCGGGATCACTTGGAAGGCGTGGGCTATAACACACGAAAATATGGGAATCGGGCGGAATTCTAGTTTTTTGGCCGAAAAATGCAAAAAATGAGGAACGATCATTGCGGGGCGGTGACTATGGTTCCTTAGGTCATATTTGACGGCCCATAAAATTTTTAGGTGATCCGAGTTGGGAAGGCCCAGCCCACTCGGAAGACGTGGGCTATTTTGCACACGAAAATATGGGAATCACACGGAAGTCTAGTTTTTTGGCCGAAAAATGCAAAAATGGGGAACGATCATGGCGGAGCGGTTATTATGGTTCCTTGGGTCGTATTTGATGGCCCGAAAAACTTTTAGGCGATCGGGGTCCGGGGGTACCGGGACCACTTGGAAGGCGTGAGCTATAGCAACGATATTAGCAACGATCATGGCGGGGCGGTGACTATAGTTCCTTAGGTCGTATTTTATGGCCAGGAAAATTTTTAGGCGATCCGAGTCTGGTAGGCCCGGCCCACTCGGAAGGCTTGGGCAATAACACACGAAAATATGGGAATCAGGCGGAATTCTAGTTTTTTGGACGTAAAATGCAAAAAATGAGAACCGATCATGGTGGGGCGGTGACTATGGTTCCTTAGGTCGTATTTGATGGCCCAGTAAAATATTAGGCAACCGGGGTCCGAGGGTCCCGGGACCACTTGGAAGGCGTGGGCTGTAGCACACAAAAATATGGGAATCGAGCGGAATTCTAGGTTTTTGGCCGAAAAATGCAAAAAATTAGGAACGATCATGGCGGGGCGGTGAATATGGTTCCTTAGGTCGTATTTGATGGCCCGTAAAAATTTTAGGCGATCCGAGTCTTGGAGGCCTGACCCACTCGGAAGGCGTGGGCAATAGTAGACGAAAATATGGGAATCACGCGGAATTCTAGTTTTTTGGCAGAAAAACGAAAAAAATGAGGAACGATCATGGAGGGGTGGTTACTATGGTTCCTTGGGTCTTATTTTATGGCCCGAAAATGTTTTAGGCGATCGGGGTCCGGGGGTCCCGGGACCACTTGGAAGGCGTGTGTTATAACACACGAAAATATGGGAATCGGGCAGAATTCTAGTTTTTTGGCCGAAAAATGCAAAAAATGAGGAACGATCATGACGGAACGGTGAATATGGTTCCTTAGGTCGTATTTAATGGCCCGAAAAAAGTTTAGGCGATCCGAGTCCGGGATACCCGGCCCACTCGGAAGGCGTGGGCTATAGCACACGAAAATATGGGAATCGGGCGGAATCTAGTTTTTTGGCCGAAACACAAAATATGAGTAACGATCATGGCGGGGCGGTGACTATGGTTTGTTAGGTCGTATTTGATGGTCCGGAAAAATTTTAGGCGATCGGGGTCCGGGATTCCCTATCCATTGGGAAGGCGTGGGAAATTATAGCACACGAAAATATGGGAATCGTACGGAATTTTAGTTTTTTAGCCGAAAAATGCAAACAATGAGGAACGATCATGGTGGGGAGGTGAATATGGTTCCGTAGGTCTTATTTGATGGCCCGAATAAAATTTAGATGATCCGAGTCCAGGGGGCCCGGCCCACTCGGAAGGTGTGGGCTATAACACACGAAAATATGGGAATCGGGCAGAATTCTAGTTTTTTTGCCGGAAATCGCAATAAGTGAGGAACGATCATGGCGGGGCAATTCCTACGGTTCCTTAGGTCGTATTTGATGGCCCGGAAAAATTTTAGGCGATCGGGGTCCGGGGATCTCGGGACCACTTGGAAAGCGTGGGCTATAGCACACAAAAATATGGGAACCGGGCGGAATTCTAGTTTTTTCCCCAAAAAATGCGAAAAATGAGGAACGATCATGGAGAGGTGGTGACTATGGTTCCTTAGGTCCTATTTTATGGCCCGAAAAAACTTTAGGCGAAACGAGTACGGGGGGCTCGGCCCACTCGGAAGGCGTGGGCAATAGCACACAATAATATGGTAATCGGTCGGAATTCTAGTGTTTTGGCCGAAAACTGCATAAAATGAGGAACGATCATGGCGGGGCGGTGACTATGGTTCCTTAGGTCGTATTTGATGGCTGGAAAATTTTTAGGCGATCGGGGTCCGGGGTTCCCGGGACCACTCGGAAGGCGTGGGCGATAGCAAATGAAAATATGGAATCGCACGGAATTCTAGGTTTTTGGCCAAAAAATACAAAAACATAGGAACGATCATGGCGGGGCGGTGACTATGGTTCCTTAGGTCGTATTTGATGGTCCGGAAAAACTTTAGGCGATAGGGGTCCGGGGGTCTGGGACCACTCGGAAGGCATGGGCTATAGCACACGAAAATATGGGAATCGCGCGGAATTCTAGTTTTTTGGCCGAAAAACGCAAAAAATGAGGAATGATCATGGCAGGGCGGTGACTATGGTTCCTTAAATCATATTTTATGGCCCGTAAAAATATTAGGCGATCGGGGTCCGGGGTTCCCGGGACCACTTGGAAGGCGTGGGCTATAACACATGAAAATATGGGAATCGGGCGGAATTCTAGTTTTTTGGCCGAAAAATGCGAAAAATGAGGAACGATCATTGCGGGGCGGTGACTATGGTTTCTTTGGTCGTATTTGATGGCCCGAAAAATTTTTAGGCGATCTGAGTCAGGAAGGCCCGGCCCACTCGGAAGACGTGGGCTATTTAGCACACGAAAATATGGGAATCACGCGTAATTCTAGGTTTTTGGCCGAAAAATGCAAAAATGGGGAACGATCATGGCGGGGCGGTTATTATGGTTCCTTGGGTCGTATTTGATGGCCCGGAAAAATTTTAGGCGATCGGGGTCCGGGGGTACCGGGATCACTTGGAAGGCGTGAGCTATAGCACACGAAAATATGGGAATCGGGCGGAATTCTAGTTTTTTGGCCGAAAAATGCAAAATATTAGCAACGATCATGGCGGGGTGGTGACTATGGTTCCTTAGGTCGTATTTGATGGCCCGGAAAAATTTTAGGTGATCCGAGTCTGGTAGGCCCGGCCCACTCGGAAGGCTTGGGCAATAACACACGAAAATATGGGAATCGGGCGGAATTCTTGTTTTTTGGATGTAAAATGCAAAAAATGAGGACCGATCATGGTGGGGCGGTGACTATGGTTCCTTAGGTCGTATTTGATGGCCTAGAAAAATATTAGGCGACCGGGGTCCGAGGTTCCCGGGACCACTTGAAAGGCGTGGGTTGTAGCACACAAAAATATGTGAATCGAGGAGAATTCTAGGTTTTTGGCCGAAAAATGCAAAAAATGAGGAACGTTCATGGCGGGGCGGTGAATATGGTTCCTTAGGTCGTATTTGATGGCCCGGAAAAATTTTAGGCGATCCGAGTCCTGGAGGCCCGACCCATTCGGAAGGTGTGGGCAATAGTAGACGAAAATATGGGAATCACGCGGAATTCGAGTTTTGTGGCAGAAAAACGCAAAAAATATGGAATGATCATGGTGGGGTGGTTACTATGGTTCCTTGGGTCTTATTTTATGGCTCGAAAATTTTTTAGGCGATAGGGGTTCGGGGGTCCCGGGACCACTTGGAAGGCGTGTGCTATAACACACTAAAATATGGGAATCGGGCAGAATTCTAGTTTTTTGGCCAAAAAATGCAAAAAATGAGGAACGATCATGGCGGAAGGGTGACAATGGTTCCTTAGGTCATATTTGATGGCCCGGAAAATGTTTAGGCGATCCGAGTCCGGGAGACCCGGCCCACTCGGAAGGCGTGGGCTATAGCACACGAAAATATGGGAATCGGGCGGAATTCTAGTTTTTTGGCCGAAAAACACAAAATATGAGTAACGATCATGGCGGGGCGGTGACTATGATTTCTTAGGTCGTATTTGATGGTTCGGAAAAATTTTAGGCGATCGGGGTCCGGGATTCCCTATCCATTGGGAAGGCGTGGGAAATTATAGCACACGAAAATATGGGAATCGTACAGAATTTTAGTTTTTTAGCCAAAAAATGCAAACAATGAGGAACGATCATGGTGGGGAGGTGAATATGGTTCCTTAGGTCTTATTTGATGGCCCGAATAAAATTTAGATGATCCGAGTCCAGGGGGCCCGGCCCACTCGGAAGGTGTGGGCTATAACACACGAAAATATGGGAATCGGGCAGAATTCTAGTTTTTTTGCCGGAAATCGCAATAAGTGAGGAACGATCATGGCGGGGCAATTCCTACGGTTCCTTAGGTCGTATTTGATGGCCCGGAAAAATTTTAGGCGATCGGGGTCCGGGGATCTCGGGACCACTTGGAAAGCGTGGGCTATAGCACACAAAAATATGGGAACCGGGCGGAATTCTAGTTTTTTCCCCAAAAAATGCGAAAAATGAGGAACGATCATGGAGAGGTGGTGACTATGGTTCCTTAGGTCCTATTTTATGGCCCGAAAAAACTTTAGGCGAAACGAGTACGGGGGGCTCGGCCCAATCGGAAGGTGTGGGAAATAGCACACAATAATATGGTAATCGGTCGGAATTCTAGTGTTTTGGCCGAAAACTGCATAAAATGAGGAACGATCATGGCGGGGCGGTGACTATGGTTCCTTAGGTCGTATTTGATGGCTGGAAAATTTTTAGGCGATCGGGGTCCGGGGTTCCCGGGACCACTCGGAAGGCGTGGGCGATAGCAAATGAAAATATGGAATCGCGCGGAATTCTAGGTTTTTGGCCAAAAAATACAAAAACATAGGAACGATCAAGGCGGGGCGGTGACTATGGTTCCTTAGGTCGTATTTGATGGTCCGGAAAAACTTTAGGCGATAGGGGTCCGGGGGTCTGGGACCACTCGGAAGGCATGGGCTATAGCACACGAAAATATGGGAATCGCGCGGAATTCTAGTTTTTTGGCCGAAAAACGCAAAAAATGAGGAATGATCATGGCAGGGCGGTGACTATGGTTCCTTAAATCATATTTTATGGCCCATAAAAATATTAGGCGATCGGGGTCCGGGGTTCCCGGGACCACTTGGAAGGCGTGGGCTATAACACATGAAAATATGGGAATCGGGCGGAATTCTAGTTTTTTGGCCGAAAAATGCGAAAAATGAGGAACGATCATTGCGGGGCGGTGACTATGGTTTCTTAGGTCGTATTTGATGGCCCGAAAAAATTTTAGGCGATCTGAGTCAGGAAGGCCCGGCCCACTCGGAAGACGTGGGCTATTTAGCACACGAAAATATGGGAATCACGCGTAATTCTAGGTTTTTGGCCGAAAAATGCAAAAATGGGGAACGATCATGGCGGGGCGGTTATTATGGTTCCTTGGGTCGTATTTGATGGCCCGGAAAAATTTTAGGCGATCGGGGTCCGGGGGTACCGGGACCACTTGGAAGGCGTGAGCTATAGCACACGAAAATATGGGAATCGGGCGGAATTCTAGTTTTTTGGCGGAAAAATGCAAAATATTAGCAACGATCATGGCGGGGTGGTGACTATGGTTCCTTAGGTCGTATTTGATGGCCCGAAAAAATTTTAGGTGATCCGAGTCTGGTAGGCCCGGCCCACTCGGAAGGCTTGGGCAATAACACACGAAAATATGGGAATCGGGCGGAATTCTTGTTTTTTGGATGTAAAATGCAAAAAATGAGGACCGATCATGGTGGGGCGGTGACTATGGTTCCTTAGGTCGTATTTGATGGCCTAGAAAAATATTAGGCGACCGGGGTCCGAGGTTCCCGGGACCACTTGGAAGGCGTGGGTTGTAGCACACAAAAATATGTGAATCGAGGAGAATTCTAGGTTTTTGGCCGAAAAATGCAAAAAATGAGGAACGTTCATGGCGGGGCGGTGAATATGGTTCCTTAGGTCGTATTTGATGGCCCGGAAAAATTTTAGGCGATCCGAGTCCTGGAGGCCCGACCCTCTCGGAAGGTGTGGGCAATAGTAGACGAAAATATGGGAATCACGCGGAATTCGAGTTTTGTGGCAGAAAAACGCAAAAAATGTGGAATGATCATGGCGGGGTGGTTACTATGGTTCCTTGGGTCTTATTTTATGGCTCGAAAATTTTTTAGGCGATAGGGGTTCGGGGGTCCCGGGACCACTTGGAAGGCGTGTGCTATAACACACTAAAATATGGGAATCGGGCAGAATTCTAGTTTTTTGGCCAAAAAATGCAAAAAATGAGGAACGATCATGGCGGAAGGGTGACAATGGTTCCTTAGGTCATATTTGATGGCCCGGAAAATGTTTAGGCGATCCGAGTCCGGGAGACCCGGCCCACTCGGAAGGCGTGGGCTATAGCACACGAAAATATGGGAATCGGGCGGAATTCTAGTTTTTTGGCCGAAAAACACAAAATATGAGTAACGATCATGGCGGGGCGGTGACTATGATTTCTTAGGTCGTATTTGATGGTTCGGAAAAATTTTAGGCTATCGGGGTCCGGGATTCCCTACCCATTGGGAAGGCGAGGGCAATTATAGCACACGAAAATATGGGAATCGTACGGAATTCTAGTTTTATAGCCGAAAAATGCAAACAATGAGGAACGATCATGGCGGGGAGGTGAATATGGTTCCTTAGGTCTTATTTGATGGTCCGAATAAAATTTAGATGATCCGAGTCCGGGGGGGCCGGCCCACTCGGAAGGTGTGGGCTATAACACACGAAAATATGGGAATCGGGCAGAATTCTAATTTTTTTGCCGGAAATCGCAATAAGTGAGGAATGATCATGGCGGGGCAGTTCCTATGTTCCTTAGGTCGTATTTGATAGCCCGAAAAAATTTTATGCGATCGGGGTCCGGGGATCTCGGGACCACTTGGAAAGCGTGGGCTATAGCACACAAAAATATGGGAACCGGGCGGAATTCTAGTTTTTTCCCCGAAAAATGCGAAAAATGAGGAACGATCATGGCGAGGTGGTGACTATGGTTCCTTAGGTCCTATTTTATGGCTCGAAAAAACTTTAGGCGAAACGAGTACGGGGAGCTCGGCCCACTCGGAAGGCGTGGCCAATAGCACACAATAATATGGTAATCGGTCGGAATTCTAGTGTTTTGGCCGAAAACTGCATAAAATAAGGAACGATCATGGCGGGGCGGTGACTATGGTTCCTTAGGTCGTATTTGATGGCTGGAAAGTTTTTAGGCCATCGGGGTCCGGGGTTCCCGGGACCACTCGGAAGGCGTGGGCTATAGCAAATGAAAATATGGAATCGCACGGAATTCTAGGTTTTTTGCCAAAAAATACAAAAACATAGGAACGATCATGGCGGGGCGGTGACTATGGTTCCTTAGGTCGTATTTGATGGTCCGGAAAAACTTTTGGCGATAGGGGTCCGGGGGTCTGGGACCACTCGGAAAGCGTGGGCTATAGCACACGAAAATATGGGAATCGCGCGGAATTCTAGTTTTTTGGCCGAAAAATGCAAAAAATGAGGAACGATCATGGCAGGGCGGTGACTATGGTTCTTAAATCATAATTTATGGCCCATAAAAATATTAGGCGATCGGGGTCCGGGGTTCCCGGGAACACTTGGAAGGCGTGGGCTATAACACACGAAAATATGGGAATCGGGCGGAATTCTAGTTTTTTGGCCGAAAAATGCGAAAAATGAGGAACGATCATTGCGGGGCAGTGACTATGGTTCCTTAGGTCGTATTTGACGGCCCGAAAAAATTTTAGGCGATCCGAGTCTGGAAGGCCCAGCCCACTCGGAAGACGTGGGCTATTTAGCACACGAAAATATGGGAATCACGCGTAATTCTAGGTTTTTGGCCGAAAAATGCAAAAATGGGGAACGATCATGGCGGGGCGGTTATTATGGTTCCTTGGGTCATATTTGATGGCCCGGAAAAATTTTAGGCGATCGGGGTCCGGGGGTACCGGGACCAATTGGAAGGCATGAGCTATAGCACACGAAAATATGGGAATCGGGCGAAATTCTAGTTTTTTGGCCGAAAAATGCAAAATATTAGCAACGATCATGGCGGGGCAGTGACTATGGTTCCTTAGGTCGTATTTGATGGCCCGGAAAAATTTTAGGCGATCCGAGTCTGGTAGACCCGGCCCACTCGGAAGGCTTGGGCAATAACACACGAAAATATGGGAATCGGGCGGAATTCTTGTTTTTTGGACGTAAAATGCAGAAACTGAGGACCGATCATGGTGGGGCGGTGTCTATGGTTCCTTAGGTCGTATTTGATTGCATGGAAAAATATTAGACGACCGGGGTCCGAGGTTCCCGGGACCACTTGGAAGGCGTGGGCTGTAGCACACAAAAATATGTGAATCGAGGGGAATTTTAGGTTTTTGGCCGAAAAATGCAAAAAATGAGGAACGATCATGGCGGGGCGGTGAATATGGTTCCTTAGGTCGTATTTGATGGCCCGGAAAAATTTTAGGCGATCCGAGTCCTGGAGGCCCGACCCACTCGGAAGGTGTGGGCAATAGTAGACGAAAATATGGGAATCACGCGGAATTCGAGTTTTTTGGCAGAAAAACGCAAAAAATGAGGAACGATCATGGTGGGGTGGTTACTATGGTTCCTTGGGTCTTATTTTATGGCTCGAAATATTTTTAGGCGATCAGGGTCCGGGGGTCCCGGGACCACTTGGAAGGCGTGTGCTATAACACACTAAAATATGGGAATCGGGCAGAATTCTAGTTTTTTGGCCAAAAAATGCAAAAAATGAGGAACGATCATGGCGAAACGGTGACAATGGTTCCTTAGGTCATATTTGATGGCCCGGAAAAAGTTTAGGCGATCGGGGTCCGGGATTACCTACCCATTGGGAAGACGTGGGCAATTATAGCACACGAAAATATGGGAATCGTACGGAATTCTAGTTATTTAGCCGAAAAATGCAAACAATGAGGAACGATCATGGCGAGGAGGTGAATATGGTTCCTTACATCTTATTTGATGGCTTGAATAAAATTTAGATGATCCGAGTCCGGGGGGACCGACCCACTCGGAAGGTATGGGCTATAGCACACGAAAATATGGGAATCGGGCGGAATTCTAGTTTTTTTGCCGGAAATCGCAATAAGTGAGGAACGATCATGGCAGGGCAGTTCCTATGGTTCCTTAGGTCGTATTTGATGGCTCGGAAAACTTTTAGGCGATCGGGGTCCGGGAATCCCGGGACCACTTGGAAAGCGTGGGCTATAGCACACAAAAATATGGGAACCGGGCGGAATTCTAGTTTTTTGGCCGAAAAATGCGAAACATGAGGAACGATCATGGAGAGGTATTGACTATGGTTCCTTAGGTCCTATTTTATGGCCCGAAAAAACTTTAGGCGATCCGAATACGGGGGGCTCGGCCCACTCGGAAGGCGTGGGCAATAGCATACAATAATATGGTAATCGGGCGGAATTCTAGTGTTTTGGCCGAAAACTGCATAAAATTAGGAACGATCATGGCGGGGCGGTGACTATGGTTCCCTAGGTCGTATTTGATGGCTGGAAAAGTTTTAGGCGATCGGGGTCCGGGGTTCCCGTGACCACTCGGAAGGCGTGGGCTATAGCAAATGAAAATATGGAATCGCGCGGAATTCTAGGTTTTTTGCCAAAAAATACAAATACATAGGAACGATCATGGCGGGGCGGTGACTATGATTCCTTAGGTCGTATTTGATGGTCCGAAAAAACTTTAGGCGATAGGGGTCCGGGGGTCTGGGACCACTCGGAAGGCGTGGGCTATAGCACACAAAAATATGGGAATCGCTCGGAATTCTAGTTTTTTGGCCGAAAAACACAAAAAATGAGGAACGATCATGGCAGGGCGGTGACTATGGTTCCTTAAATCATATTTTATGGCCCGTAAAAATATTAGGCGATCGGGGTCCGGGGTTCCCGGGACCACTTGGAAGGCGTGGGCTATAACACACGAAAATATGGGAATCGGGCGGAATTCTAGTTTTTTGGCCGAAAAATGCAAAAAATGAGGAACGATCATTGCGGGGTGGTGACTATAGTTCCTTTGGTCATATTTGACGGCCCAAAAAATTTTTAGGCGATCCGAGTTGGGAAGGCCCAGCCCACTCGGAAGACGTGGGCTATTTTGCACACGAAAATATGAGAATCACGCGGAATTCTAGTTTTTTGGCCGAAAAATGCAAAAATGGGGAACGATCATGGCGGAGCGGTTATTATGGTTCCTTGGGTCGTATTTGATGGCCCGAAAAACTTTTAGGCGATCGGGGTCCGGGGGTACCGGGACCACTTGGAAGGCGTGAGCTATAGCACACGAAAATATGGGAATCGTGCAGAATTTTAGTTTTTTGGCCGAAAAATGCAAAATATTAGCAACGATCATGGCGGGGTGGTGACTATGGTTCCTTAGGTCGTATTTTATGGCCAGGAAAATTTTTAGGCAATCCGAGTCTGGTAGGCCCGGCCCACTCGGAAGGCTTGGGCAATAACACACGAAAATATGGGAATCAGGCGGAATTCTAGTTTTTTGGACGTAAAATGCAAAAAATGAGAACCGATCATGGTGGGGCGGTGACTATGGTTCCTTAGGTCGTATTTGATGGCCCAGTAAAATATTAGGCGACCGGGGTCCGAGGGTCCCGGGACCACTAGGAAGGCGTGGGCTGTAGCACACAAAAATATGGGAATCGAGCGAAATTCTAGGTTTTTGGCCGAAAAATGCAAAAAATTAGGAATGATCATGGCGGGGCGGTGAATATGGTTCCTTAGGTCATATTTGTTGGCCCGTAAAACTTTTAGGCGATCCGAGTCTTGGAGGCCTGACCCACTCGGAAGGCGTGGGCAATAGTAGACGAAAATATGGGAATCACGCGGAATTCTAGTTTTTTGGCAGAAAAACGCAAAAAATGAGGAACGATCATGGCGGGGTGGTTACTATGGTTCCTTGGGTCTTATTTTATGGCCTGAAAATGTTTTAGGCGATCGGGGTCCGGGGGTCCCGGGACCACTTGGAAGGCGTGTGTTATAACACACGAAAATATGGGAATCGGGCAGAATTCTAGTTTTTTGGCCGAAAAATGCAAAAAATGAGGAACGATCATGGCGGAACGGTGAATATGGTTCCTTAGGTCGTATTTAGTGGCCCGGAAAAAGTTTAGGCGATCCGAGTCCGGGATACCCGGCCCACTCGGAAGGCGTGGGCTATAGCACACGAAAATATGGGAATCGGGCGGAATTCTAGTTTTTTGGCCGAAAAACACAAAATATGAGTAACGATCATGGCGGGGCGGTGACTATGGTTTGTTAGGTCGTATTTGATGGTCCGGAAAAATTTTAGGCGATCGGGGTCCGGGATTCCCTATCCATTGGGAAGGCATGGGAAATTATAGCACACGAAAATATGGGAATCGTACGGAATTTTAGTTTTTTAGCCGAAAAATGCAAACAATGAGGAACGATCATGGTGGGGAGGTGAATATGGTTCCTTAGGTCTTATTTGATGGCCCGAATAAAATTTAGATGATCCGAGTCCAGGGGGCCCGGCCCACTCGGAAGGTGTGGGCTATAACACACGAAAATATGGGAATCGGGCAGAATTCTATTTTTTTTGCCGGAAATCGCAATAAGTGAGGAACGATCATGGCGGGGCAATTCCTACGGTTCCTTAGGTCGTATTTGATGGCCCGGAAAAATTTTAGGCGATCGGGGTCCGGGGATCTCGGGACCACTTGGAAAGCGTGGGCTATAGCACACAAAAATATGGGAACCGGGCGGAATTCTAGTTTTTTCCCCAAAAAATGCGAAAAATGAGGAACGATCATGGAGAGGTGGTGACTATGGTTCCTTAGGTCCTATTTTATGGCCCGAAAAAACTTTAGGCGAAACGAGTACGGGGGGCTCGGCCCACTCGGAAGGCGTGGGCAATAGCACACAATAATATGGTAATCGGTCGGAATTCTAGTGTTTTGGCCGAAAACTGCATAAAATGAGGAACGATCATGGCGGGGCGGTGACTATGGTTCCTTAGGTCGTATTTGATGGCTGGAAAATTTTTAGGCGATCGGGGTCCGGGGTTCCCGGGACCACTCGGAAGGCGTGGGCGATAGCAAATGAAAATATGGAATCGCACGGAATTCTAGGTTTTTGGCCAAAAAATACAAAAACATAGGAACGATCATGGCGGGGCGGTGACTATGGTTCCTTAGGTCGTATTTGATGGTCCGGAAAAACTTTAGGCGATAGGGGTCCGGGGGTCTGGGACCACTCGGAAGGCATGGGCTATAGCACACGAAAATATGGGAATCGCGCGGAATTCTAGTTTTTTGGCCGAAAAACGCAAAAAATGAGGAATGATCATGGCAGGGCGTTGACTATGGTTCCTTAAATCATATTTTATGGCCCGTAAAAATATTAGGCGATCGGGGTCCGGGGTTCCCGGGAGCACTTGGAAGGCGTGGGCTATAACACATGAAAATATGGGAATCGGGCGGAATTCTAGTTTTTTGGCCGACAAATGCGAAAAATGAGGAACGATCATTGCGGGGCGGTGACTATGGTTTCTTAGGTCGTATTTGATGGCCCGAAAAAATTTTAGGCGATCCGAGTCCGGAAGGCCCGGCCCACTCGGAATACGTGGGCTATTTAGCACACGAAAATATGGGAATCACGCGTAATTCTAGGTTTTTGGCCGAAAAATGCAAAAATGGGGAACGATCATGGCGGGGCGGTTATTATGGTTCCTTGGGTCGTATTTGATGGCCCGGAAAAATTTTAGGCGATCGGGGTCCGGGGGTACCGGGACCACTTGGAAGGCGTGAGCTATAGCACACGAAAATATGGGAATCGGGCGGAATTCTAGTTTTTTGGCCGAAAAATGCAAAATATTAGCAACGATCATGGCGGGGTGGTGACTATGGTTCCTTAGGTCGTATTTGATGGCCCGGAAAAATTTTAGGTGATCCGAGTCTGGTAGGCCCGGCCCACTCGGAAGGCTTGGGCAATAACACACGAAAATATGGGAATCGGGCGGAATTCTTGTTTTTTGGATGTAAAATGCAAATAATGAGGACCGATTATGGTGGGGCGGTGACTATGGTTCCTTAGGTCGTATTTGATGGCCTAGAAAAATATTAGGCGACCGGGGTCCGAGGTTCCCGGGACCACTTGGAAGGCGTGGGTTGTAGCACACAAAAATATGTGAATCGAGGAGAATTCTAGGTTTTTGGCCGAAAAATGCAAAAAATGAGGAACGTTCATGGCGGGGCGGTGAATATGGTTCCTTAGGTCGTATTTGATGGCCCGGAAAAATTTTAGGCGATCCGAGTCCTGGAGGCCCGACCCACTCGGAAGGTGTGGGCAATAGTAGACGAAAATATGGGAATCACGCGGAATTCGAGTTTTGTGGCAGAAAAACGCAAAAAATGAGGAACGATCATGGCGGGGTGGTTACTATGGTTCCTTGGGTCTTATTTTATGGCTCGAAAATTTTTTAGGCGATAGGGGTTCGGGGGTCCCGGGACCACTTGGAAGGCGTGTGCTATAACACACTAAAATATGGGAATCGGGCAGAATTCTAGTTTTTTGGCCAAAAAATGCAAAAAATGAGGAACGATCATGGCGGAAGGGTGACAATGGTTCCTTAGGTCATATTTGATAGCCCGGAAAATGTTTAGGCGATCCGAGTCCGGGAGACCCGGCCCACTCGGAAGGCGTGGGCTATAGCACACGAAAATATGGGAATCGGGCGGAATTCTAGTTTTTTGGCCGAAAAACACAAAATATGAGTGACGATCATGGCGGGGCGGTGACTATGATTTCATAGGTCGTATTTGATGGTTCGGAAAATTTTTAGGCGATCGGGGTCCGGGATTCCCTACCCATTGGGAAGGCGTGGGCAATTATAGCACACGAAAATATGGGAATCGTACGGAATTCTAGTTATTTAGCCGAAAAATGCAAACAATGAGGAACGATCATGGCGAGGAGGTGAATATGGTTCCTTACATCTTATTTGATGGCCTGAATAAAATTTAGATGATCCGAGTCCGGGGGGCCCGACCCACTCGGAAGGTATGGGCTATAGCACACGAAAATATGGGAATCGGGCGGAATTCTAGTTTTTTTGCCGGAAATCGCAATAAGTGAGGAACGATCATGGCGGGGCAGTTCCTATGGTTCCTTAGGTTGTATTCGATGGCTCGAAAAATTTTAGGCGATCGGGGTCCGGGGATCCCGGGACCACTTGGAAAGCGTGGGCTATAGCACACAATAATATGGGAACCGGGCGGAATTCTAGTTTTTTGGCCGAAAATGCGAAAAATGCGAAAACTGAGGAACGATCATGGCAAGGTATTGACTATGGTTCCTTAGGTCCTATTTTATGGCCCGAAAAAACTTTAGGCGATCCGAGTACGGGGGGCTCGGCCCACACGGAAGGCGTGGGCAATAGCATACAATAATATGGTAATCGTTCGGAATTCTAGTGTTTTGGCCGAAAACTGCATAAAATTAGGAATGATCATGGAGGGGCGGTGACTATGGTTCCCTAGGTCGTATTTGATGGCGGGAAAAGTTTTAGGCGATCGGGGTCCGGGGTTCCCGTGACCACTCGGAAGGCGTGGGCTATAGCCAATGAAAATATGGAATCGCGCGGAATTCTAGGTTTTTTGCCAAAAAATACAAAAACATAGGAACGATCATGGCGGGGCGGTGACTATGGTTCCTTAGGTCGTATTTGATGGTCCGAAAAAACTTTAGGCGATAGGGGTCCGGGGGTCTGGGACCACTCGGAAGGCGTGGGCTATAGCACACGAAAATATGGGAATCGCTCGGAATTCTAGTTTTTTGGCCGAAAAATGCAAAAAATGAGGAACGATCATTGCGGGGCGGTGACTATGGTTCCTTAGGTCGTATTTGACGGCCCAAAAATTTTTTAGGCGATCCGAGTCCGGAAGGCCCAGCCCACTCGGAAGACGTGGGCTATTTAGCACACGAAAATATGGGAATCACGCGGAATTCTAGTTTTTTGGCCGAAAAATGCAAAAATGGGGAACGATCATGGCGGAGCGGTTATTATGGTTCCTTGGGTCGTATTTGATGGCCCGAAAAACTTTTAGGCGATCGGGGTCCGGGGGTACCGGGACCACTTGGAAGGCGTGAGCTATAGCACACGAAAATATGGGAATCGTGCGGAATTCTAGTTTTTTGGCCGAAAAATGCAAAATATTAGCAACGATCATGGCGGGGCGGTGACTATGGTTCCTTAGGTCGTATTTGATGGCCAGGAAAATTTTTAGGCGATCCGAGTCTGGTAGGCCCGGCTTACTAGTAAGGCTTGGGCAATAACACACGAAAATATGGGAATCGGGTGGAATTCTAGTTTTTTGGACGTAAAATGCAAAAAATGAGGACCGATTATGGTGGGGCGGTGACTATGGTTCCTTAGGTCGTATTTGATGGCCCAGTAAAATATAAGGCGACCGGGGTCCGAGGGTCCCGGGACCACTTGGAAGGCGTGGGCTGTAGCACACAAAAATATGGGAATCGAGCGGAATTCTAGGTTTTTGGCCGAAAAATGCAAAAAATGAGGAATGATCATGGCGGGGCGGTGAATATGGTTCCTTAGGTCGTATTTGATGGCCCGGAAAAATTTTAGGCGATCCGAGTCCTGGAGGCCCGACCCACTCGGAAGGCGTGGGCAATAGTAGACAAAAATATGGGAATCACGCGGAATTCTAGTTTTTTGGCAGAAAAACGCAAAAAATGAGGAACGATCATGGCGGGGTGGTTACTATGGTTCCTTGGGTCTTATTTTATGGCCCGAAAAATTTTTAGGCGATCGGGGTCCGGGGGTCCCGGGACCACTTGGAAGGCGTGTGCTATAACACACGAAAATATGGGAATTGGGTAGAATTCTAGTTTTTTGGCCGAAAAATGCAAAAAATGAGGAACGATCATGGCGGAACGGTGACTATGGTTCCTTAGGTCGTATTTGATGGCCCGGAAAATGTTTAGGCGATCCGAGTCCGGGAGACCTGGCCCACTTGGAAGGCGTGGGCTATAGCACATGAAAATATGGGAATCGGGCGGAATATTAGTTTTTTGGCCGAAAAACACAAAATATGAGTAACGATCATGGCGGGGCGGTGACTATGGTTTCTTAGGTCGTATTTGATGGTCCGGAAAAATTTTAGGCGATCGGGGTCCCGGATTCCCTACCCATTGGGAAGGCGTGGGCAATTATAGCACACGAAAATATGGGAATCGTACGGAATTCTAGTTTTTTAGCCGAAAAATGCAAACAATGAGGAACGATCATGGCGGGGAGGTGAATATGGTTCCTTAGGTCTTATTTGATGGCCTGAATAAAATTTAGATGATCCGAGTCCGGGGGGCCCGGCCCACTCGGAAGGCATGGGCTATAGCACATGAAAATATGGGAATCGGGTGGAATTCTAATTTTTTTGCCGGAAATCGCAATAAGTGAGGAACGATCATGGCGGGGCAGTTCCTATGGTTTCTTAGGTCGTATTTGATGGCCCGGAAAACTTTTAGGCGATCGGGGTCCGGGGATCCCGGGACCACTTGAAAAGCGTGGGCTATAGCACATAAAACTATGGGAACCGGGCGGAATTCTAGTTTTTTGGTCAAAAAAAGCGAAAACTGAGGAACGATCATGGCGAGGTGGTGACTATGGTTCCTTAGGTCCTATTTTATGGCCTGAAAAAACTTTAGGCGATCCGAGTACGGGGGGCTCGGCCCACTCGGAAGGCGTGGGCAATAGCACACAATAATATGGTAATCGGGCGGAATTCTAGTGTTTTGGCCGAAAACAGCATAAAATGAGGAACGATCATGGCGGGGCGGTGACTATGGTTCCTTCGGTCGTATTTGATGGCTGGAAAAATTTTAGGCAATCGGGGTCCGGGGTTACCGGGACCACTCGGAAGGCATGGGTTATAGCGAATGAAAATATGGAATCGCGCGGAATTCTAGGTTTTTTTTCCAAAAAATACAAAAACATAGGAACGATCATGGTGGGGCGGTGACTATGGTTCCTTAGGTTGTATTTGATGGTCCGGAAAAACTTTAGGCGATAGGGGTCCGGGGGTTTGGGACCACTCGGAAGGCGTGGGCTATAGCACACGAAAATATGGGAATCACGCGGAATTCTAGTTTTTTGGCCGAAATATGCAAACAATGAGGAACGATCATGGCAGAGCGGTGACTATGGTTCCTTAAATCATATTTTATGGCCCGTAAAAATATTAGGCGATCGGGGTCCGGGGTTCCCGGGACCACTTGGAAGGCGTGGGCTATAACACACGAAAATATGGGAATCGGGCGGAATTCTAGTTTTTTGGCCGAAAAATGCGAAAAATGAGGAACGATCATTGCGAGGTGGTGACTATGGTTCCTTAGGTCGTATTTGACGGCCCGAAAAAATTTTAGGCGATCCGAGTCCGGAAGGCCCGGCCCACTCGGAAGACGTGGGCTATTTAGCACACGAAAATATGGGAATCACGCGAAATTCTAGTTTTTTGGCCGAAAAATGCAAAAATGGGGAACGATCATGGCGGGGCGGTTATTATGGTTCCTTGGGTCGTATTTGATGGCCCGGAAAAATTTTAGGCGATCGGGGTCCGGGGGTACCGGGACCACTTGGAAGGCGTGAGCTAGCACACGAAAATATGGGAATCGGGCGGAATTCTAGTTTTTTGGCCGAAAAATGCAAAATATTAGCAACGATCATGGCGGGGCGGTGACTATGGTTCCTTAAATCATATTTTATGGCCCGTAAAAATATTAGGCGATCGGGGTCCGTGGTTCCCGGGACCACTTGGAAGGCGTGGGCTATAACACACGAAAATATGGGAATCGGGCGGAATTCTAGTTTTTTGGCCGAAAAATGCAAAAAATGAGGAACGATCATTGCGGGGCGGTGACTATGGTTACTTAGGTCGTATTTGATGGCCGAAAATTATTTTAGGCGATCCGAGTCCGGAAGGCCCAGCCCACTCGGAAGACGTGGGCTATTTAGCACACGAAAATATGGGAATCACGCGGAATTCTAGTTTTTTGGCCGAAAAATGCAAAAATGGGGAACGATCATGGTGGGGTGGTTATTATGGTTCCTTGGGTCGTATTTGATGGCCCGAAAAAATTTTAGGCGATCGGGGTCCGGGGGTACCGGGACCACTTGGAAGGCGTGAGCTAGCACACGAAAATATGGGAATCGGGCGGAATTCTAGTTTTTTGGCCGAAAAATGAAAAATATTAGCAACGATCATGGCGGGGCAGTGACTATGGTTCCTTAGGTCGTATTTGATGGCCCGAAAAAATTTTAGGCGATCTGAGTCTGGTAGGCTCGGCCCACTCGGAAGGCTTGGGCAATAACACACGAAAATATGGGAATCGGGCGGAATTCTAGTTTTTTGGACGTAAAATGCAAAAAACGAAGACCGATCATGGTGGGGTGGTGACTATGGTTCCTTAGGTCGTATTTGATGGCCCAGAAAAATATTAGGCGACCGGGGTCCGAGGTTCTCGGGACCACTTGGAAGGCGTGGGCAGTAGCACACAAAAATATGGGAATCGAGCGGAATTCTAGGTTTTTGGCCAAAAAATGCAAGAAATGAGGAACGATCATGGCGGGGCGGTGAATATGGTTCCTTATGTCGTATTTGAAGGCCCGGAAAAATTTTAGGCGATCCGAGTCCTTGAGGCCCAACCCACTCGGAAGGCGTGGACAATAGTAGACGAAAATATGGGAATCACGCGGAATTATAGTTTTTTGGCATAAAAACGCAAAAAATGAGGAACGATCATGGCGGGGTGGTTACTATTGTTCCTTGGGTCTTGTTTTATGGCCCGAAAACATTTTAGGCGATCAGGGTCCGGGGGTCCCGGGACCACTTGGAAGGCGTGTGCTATAACACACGAAAAAATGGGAATCGGGAAGAATTCTAGTTTTTTGGCCGAAAAATGCAAAAAATGAGGAACGATCATGGCGGAACGGTGACTATGGTTCCTTAGGTCGTATTTGATGGCCCGGAAAAAGTTTAGGCAATCCGAGTCCGGGATACCCGGCCCACTCGGAAGGCGTGGGCTATAAGCACACGAAAATAAGGGAATCGGGCGGAATTCTAGTTTTTTGGCCGAAAAACACAAATTATGAGTAACGATCATGGCGGGGCGGTGACTATGGTTTCTTAGGTCGTATTTGATGGTCCGGAAAAATTTTAGGCGATCGGGGTCCGGGATTCCCTACCCATTGGGAAGGTGTGGGCAATCATAGCACATGAAAATATGGGAATCGTACGGAATTCTAGTTTTTTAGCTGAAAAATGCAAACAATGAGGAACGATCATGGGGGGGAGGTGAATATGGTTCCTTAGGTCTTATTTGATGGCCCGAATAAAATTTAGATGATCCGAGTCCGGGGGGCCTGGCCCACTCGGAAGGTGTGGGCTATAGCACACGGAAATATGGGAATCGGGCGGAATTCTAGTTTTTTTGCCAGAAATCGCAATAAGTGAGGAACGATCATGGCGGGGCAGTTCCTATGGTTCCTTAGGTCGTATTTGATGGCCCGGAAAATTTTTAGGCGATCGGGGTCCGGGGATCCCGGGACCACTTGGAAAGCATGGGCTATAGCACACAAAAATATGGGAACCGGGCGGAATTCTAGTTTTTTGGCCGAAAAATGCGAAAAATGAGGAACGATCATGGCGAGGTGGTGACTATGGTTCCTTAGGTCCTATTTTATGGCCCGAAAAAACTTTAGGCGAAACGAGTACGGGGGGCTCAGCCCACTCGGAAGGCGTGGGCAATAGCACACAATAATATGGTAATCGGGCGGAATTCTAGTGTTTTGGCCGAAAACTGCATAAAATGAGGAACAATCATGGCGGGGCGATGACTATGGTTCCTTAGGTCGTATTTGATGGCTGGAAAATTTTTAGGCGATCGGGGTCCGGGGTTCCAGGGACCACTCGGAAGGCGTGGGCTATAGCAAATGAAAATATGGAATCGCGCGGAATTCTAGGTTTTTTGCCAAAAAATACAAAAACATAGGAACGATCATGGCGGGGCGGTGACTATGGTTCCTTAGGTCGTATTTGATGGTCCGGAAAAACTTTAGGCGATAGGGGTCCGGGGGTCTGGGACCACTCGGAAGACGTGGGCTATAGCACACGAAAATATGGGAATCGCGCGGAATTCTAGTTTTTTGGCCGAAAAACGCAAAAAATGAGGAACGATGATGGAAGGGAGGTGACTATGGTTCCTTAAATCATATTTTATTGCCAGTAAAAATATTAGGCGATCGGGGTTCGGGGTTCCCGGGACCACTTGGAAGGTGTGGGCTATAACACACGAAAATATGGGAATCGGGCGGAATTCTAGTTTTTTGGCCGAAAAATGCGAAAAATGAGGAACGATCATTGCGGGGCGGTGATTATGGTTCCTTAGGTCGTACTTGACAGCCCGAAAAATTTTTAGGCGATCCGAGTCCGTAAGGCCCGGCCCACTCGGAAGACGTGGGCTATTTAGCACACGAAAATATAGGAATCGCGCAGAATTCTAGATTTTTGGCCAAAAAATGGAAAAAATGAGGATAGATCATGGCGGAACGGTGACAATGCTTCCTTAGGTCGTATTTGATGGCCCGGAAAAGGTTTAGGCGATCCGAGTCTGGGAGACCCGGCCCACTTGGGAATCACTTGAAAGGTGTGGGCTATAACACACGAAAATATGGGAATCAGGCGGAATTCTCGTTTTTTGGCCGAAAAACATAAAATATGAGTAACGATCATGGCGGGGCGGTGACTATGGTTCCTTAGGTCATATTTGGTGGCCCAGAAAAATTTTAGGCGATCCGAGTCTTGTAGGCCCGGCCCACTCGGAAGGCTTGGGCAATAACACACGAAAATATGGGAATCGGGCGGAATTCTTATTTTTTGGACGTAAAATGCAAAAAATGAGGACCGTTCATGGTGGGGCGGTTACTAGGGTTCCTTAGGTCGTATTCGATGGCCCAGAAAAATATTAGGCGACCGGGGTCCGAGGTTCCCGGGACCACTTGGAAGGCGTGGGCTGTAGCACACAAAAATATGGGAATCGAGCAGAATTCTAGGTTTTTGGCCGAAAAATGCAAAAAATGAGGAACGATCATGGCGGGGCGGTGAATATGGTTCCTTAGGTCGTATTTGACGACCCGGAAAAATTTTAGGCGATCCGAGTCCTGGAGGCCCGACCCACTCGGAAGGTGTGGGCAATAGTAGACGAAAATATGGGAATCACGCGGAATTCTAGTTTTTTGGCAGAAAAACGCAAAAAATGAGGAACGATCATGGCGGGGTGGTTACTATGGTTCCTTGGGTCTTATTTTATGGCCCAAAAAATTTTTAGGCGATCGGGGTCCGGGGGTCCCGGGACCACTTGGAAGGCGTGTGCTATAACACACGAAAATATGGGAATCGGGCAGAATTCTAGTTTTTTGGCCAAAAAATGCAAAAAATGAGGAACGATCATGGAGGAACGGTGACAATGGTTCCTTAGGTCGTATTTGATGGCCCGAAAAAAGTTTAGGCGATCCGAGTCCGGGAGACCCGGCCCACTCGGAAGGCGTGGGCTATAGCACACGAAAATATGGGAATCGGGCGGAATTCTAGTTTTTTGGCCGAAAAACAAAAAATATGAGTAACGATCATGGCGGGGCGGTGACTATGGTTTCTTAGGTCGTATTTGATGGTCCGGAAAAATTTTAGGCGATCGGGGTCCGGGATTCCCTACCCATTAGGAAGACGTGGGCAATTATAGCACACGAAAATATGGGAATCGTATGGAATTCTAGTTATTTAGCCGAAAAATGCAAACAATGAGGAACGATCATGGCGGGGAGGTGAATATGGTTCCTTAGGTCTTATGTGATGGCCCGAATAAAATTTAGATGATCCGAGTCCGGGGGGCCCGACCCACTCGGAAGGTGTGGGCTATAGCACACGAAAATATGGGAATCGGGCGGAATTCTAGTTTTTTTTTCCGGAAATCGCAATAAGTGAGGAATGATCATGGCGGGGCAGTTCCTATGATTCCTTAGGTCGTATTTGATGGCCCGGAAAATTTTTAGGCGATCGGGGTCCGGGGATCCCGGCACCACTTGGAAAGCGTGGGCTATAGCACACAAAAATATGGGAACCGGGCGGAATTCTAGTTTTTTGGCCGAAAAATGCGAAAAATGAGGAACGATCATGGCGAGGTGGTGACTATGGTTCCTTAGGTCCTATTTTATGGCCCGAAAAAACTTTAGGTGATCCGAGTACGTGGGGCTCGGCCCACTCGGAAGGCGTGGGCAATAGCACACAATAATATGGAAATCGGGCGGAATTCTATTGTTTTGGCCGAAAACTGCATAAAATGAGGAACGATCATGGCGGGGTGGTGACTATGGTTCCTTAGGTCGTATTTGATGGCTGGTAAATTTTTAGGCGATCGGGGTCCGGGGGTCCCGGGACCACTTGGAAGGCGTGTGCTTTAACACACGAAAATATGGGAATTGGGCAGAATTCTAGTTTTTTGGCCAAAAAATGCAAAAAATGAGGAACGATCATGGCGGAACTGTGACAATGGTTCCTTAGGTCATATTTGATGGCCCGGAAAAAGTTTAGGCGATCCGAGTCCGGGAGACCCGGCCCACTCGGAAGGCGTGGGCTATAGCACACGAAAATATGGGAATCGGGCGGAATTCTAGTTTTTTGGCCGAAAAATACAAAATATGAGTAACGATCATGGCGGGGCGGTGACTATGGTTTCTTAGGTCGTATTTGATGGTCCGGAAAATTTTTAGGCGATCGGGGTCCGGGATTCCCTACCCATTAGGAAGGCGTGGGCAATTATAGCACACGAAAATATGGGAATCGTATGGAATTCTAGTTATTTAGCCAAAAAATGCAAACAATGAGGAACGATCATGGCGGGGAGGTGAATATGGTTCCTTAGGTCTTATTTGATGGCCCGAATAAAATTTAGATGATCCGAGTCTGGGGGGCCCGACCCACTCGGAAGGTGTGGGCTATAGCACACGAAAATATGGGAATCGGGCGGAATTCTAGTTTTTTTGCCGGAAATCGCAATAAGTGAGGAACGATCATGGCGGGGCAGTTCCTATGGTTCCTTAGGTCGTATTTGATGGCCCGGAAAATTTTTAGGCGATCTGGGTCCGGGGATCCCGGGACCACTTGGAAAGCGTGGGCTATAGCACACAAAAATATGGGAACCGGGCGGAATTCTAGTTTTTTGGCCGAAAAATGCAAAAAATGAGGAACGATCATGCCGAGGTGGTGACTATGGTTCCTTAGGTCGTATTTGACGGCCCGAAAAAATTTTAGGCGATCCGAGTCCGGAAGGCCCGGCCCACTCGGAAGACGTGGGCTATTTAGCACACGAAAACATGAGAATCACGCGGAATTCTAGTTTTTTGGCCGAAAAATGCAAAAATGGGGAACGATCATGGCGGGGCGGTTATTATGGTTCCTTGGGTCATATTTGATGGCCCGGAAAAATTTTAGGCGATCCGAGTCCTGGAGGCCCGACCCACTCAGAAGGCGTGGGCAATAGTAGACGAAAATATGGGAATCACGCGGAATTCTAGTTTTTTGGCAGAAAAACGCAAAAAATGTGGAACGATCATGGCGGGGTGGTTACTATGGTTCCTTGGGTCGTATTTTATGGCCCGAAAAATATTTAGGCGATCGGGGTCCGGGGGTCCCGGGACCACTTGGAAGGCGTGTGCTATAGCACACGAAAATATGGGAATCGGGTGGAATTCTAGTATTTTGGCCGAAAAATGCAAAAAAATGAGGACCGATCATGGTAGGGCGGTGACTATGGTTCCTTAGGTCATATTTGATGGCCCAGAAAAATATTAGGCGACCGGGGTCCGAGGTTCCCGGGACCACTTGGAAGGCGTGGGCTGTAGCACACAACAAAAAAAATATGGGAATCGAGCGGAATTCTAGGTTTTTGGCCGAAAAATTCAAAAAATGAGGAATGATCATGGCGGGGCGGTGACTATGTTCCTTATGTCGTATTTGATGGCTGGAAAAATTTTAGGCGATCGGGGTCCGGGGTTCCCGGGACCACTCGGAAGGCGTGGGCTATATAGCAAATTAAAATATGGAATCGCGCGAAATTCTAGGTTTTTTGCCAAAAAATACAAAAACATAGGAACGATCATGGCGGGGCGGTGAATTTGGTTCCTTAGGTTGTATTTGATGGCTCGGAAAAATTTTAGGCGATCCGAGTCCTGGAGGCCCGACCTACTCGGAAGGCGTGGGCAATAGTAGACGAAAATATGGGAATCACGCGGAATTCTAGTTTTTTTGCAGAAAAATGCAAAAAATGAGGAACGATCATGGCGGGGTGGTTACTATGGTTCCTTGGGTCTTATTTTATGGCCCGAAAATTTTTTATCCGATCGGGGTCCGGGGGTCCCGGGACCACTTGGAAGGCGTGTGCTATAACACACGAAAATATGGGAATCGGGCAGAATTCTAGTTATTTGGCCGAAAAATGCAAAAAATGAGGAACGATCATGGCGGAACGGTGACTATGGTTCCTTAGGTCGTATTTGATGGCCCGGAAAAAGTTTAAGCGATTCGAGTCCGGGAGATCCGGCCCACTCGGAAGGTGTGGGCTATAGCACACGAAAATATGGGAATCGGGCGGAATTCTAGTTTTTTGGCCGAAAAACACAAAATATGAGTAACGATCATGGCGGGGCGGTGACTATGGTTTCTTAGGTCGTATTTGATGGTCCGGAAAAATTTTAGGCGATCGGGGTCCGGGATTCCCTACCCATTGGGAAGGCGTGGGCAATTATAGCACACGAAAATATGGGAATCGTACGGAATTCTAGTTTTTTAGCCGAAAAATGCAAACAATGGGGAACGATCATGGCGGGGAGGTGAATATGGTTCCTTAGGTCTTATTTGATGGCCCGAATAAAATTTAGTTGATCCGAGTCCGGGGGGCCCGGACCACTCGGAAGGTGTGGGCTATAGCACACGAAAATATGGGAATCGGACGGAATTCTAGTTTTTTTGCCGGAAATCGCAATAAGTGAGGAACGATCATAGCGGGGCAGTTCCTTAGGTCGTATTTGATGGCCCGGAAAAATTTTAGGCGATCGGGGTCCGGGGATCCCGGGACCACTTGGAAAGCACGGGCTATAGCACAAAAAAATATGGGAACCGAGCGGAATTCTATTTTTTTGGCCGAAAAATGCGAAAAATGAGGAACGATCATGGCGAGGTGGTGACTATGGTTCCTTAGATCCTATTTTATGGCCCGAAAAAACTTTAGGCGATCCGAGTACGGGGGGCTCGGCCCACTCGGAAGGCGTGGGCAATAGCACACAATAATATGGTAATCGGGCGAAATTCTAGTGTTTTGGCCGAAATCTGCATAAAATGAGGAACGATCATGGCGGGGCGGTGACTATGGTTCCTTAGGTCGTATTTTATGGCTGGAAAATTTTAGGCGATCGGGGTCTGGGGTTCCCGGGACCACTCGGAAGGCGTGGGCTATAGCAAATGAAAATATGGAATCGCGCGGAATTCTAGGTTTTTTGCCAAAAAATACAAAAACATAGGAACGATCATGGCGGGGTGGTGACTATGGTTCCTTAGGTCGTATTTGATGGTCCGGAAAAACTTTAGGCGATAGGGGTCCGGGGGTCTGGGACCACTCGGAAGGCGTGGGCTATAGCACATGAAAATATAGGAATCGCGCGGAATTCTAGTTTTTTGGCTGAAAAACGCAAAAAATGAGGAACGATCATGGCAGGGCGGTGACTATAGTTCCTTAAATCATATTTTATGGCCCGTAAAAATATTAGGCGATCTGGGTCCCGGGTTCCCGGGACCACTTGGAAGGCGTGGGCTATAACACACGAAAATATGGGAATCGGGCGAAATTCTAGTTTTTTGGCCGAAAAATGCAAAAAATGATGAACGATCATTGCGGGGCGGTGACTATGGTTCCTTAGGTCGTATTTGACAGCCCGAAAAAATTTTAGGCGATCCGAGTCCGAAAGGCCCGGCCCACTCGGAAGACGTGGGCTATTTAGCACACGAAAATATGGGAATCACGCGGAATTCTAGTTTTTTGGCCGAAAAATGCAAAAATGGGGAACGATCATGGCGGGGCGGTTAATATGGTTCCTTGGATCATATTTGATAGCCCGGAAAAATTTAGGCGATCGGGGTCCGGGGGTACCGGGACCACTTGGAAGGCGTGAGCTATAGCACACGAAAATATGGGAATCGGGCGGAATTCTAGTTTTTTGGCCGAAAAAATGCAAAAAATGAGGAACGATCATTGCGGGGCGGTGACTATGGTTCCTTCGGTCGTATTTGACAGCCCGAAAAATTTTTAGGCGATCCGAGTCTGGTAGGCCCGGCCCACTCGGAAGGCTTGGGCAATAACACAGGAAAATATGGGAATCTGCCGGAATTCTAGTTTTTTGGACGTAAAATGCAAAAAATGAGGACCGATCATGGTAGGGCGGTGACTATGGTTCCTTAGGTCATATTTGATGGCCCAGAAAAATATTAGGCGACCGGGGTCCGAGGTTCCCTGGACCACTTGGAAGGCGTGGGCTGTAGCACATAAAAATATGGGAATCGAGCGGAATTCTAGGTTTTTGGCCGAAAAATTCAAAAAATGAGGAACGATTATGGCATGGCGGTGAATATGGTTCCTTAGGTCGTATTTGATGGCCCGGAAAAATTTTAGGCGATCCGAGTCCTGGAGGCCCGACCTACTCGGAAGGGGTGGGCAATAGTAGACGAAAATATGGGAATCACGCGGAATTCTAGTTTTTTGGCAGAAAAACGCAAAAAATGAGGAGCGATCATGGCGGGGTGGTTACTATGGTTCCTTGGGTCGTATTTTATGGCCCGAAAAAATTTTAGGCGATCGGGGTCCGGGGGTCCCGGGACCACTTGGAAGGCGTGTGATATAACACACGAAAATATGGGAATCGGGCAGAATTCTAGTTTTTTGGCCGAAAAATGCAAAAAATGAGGAACGATCATGGCGGGGCGGTGAATATGGTTCCTTAGGTCGTATTTGATGGCCCGGAAAAATTTTAGGCGATCCGAGTCCTGGAGGCCCGACCCACTCGGAAGGCGTGGGCAATAGTAGACGAAAATATGGGAATCACGCGGAATTCTAGTTTTTTGGCAGAAATACGCAAAAAATGAGGAACGATCATGGCGGGGTGGTTACTATGGTTCCTTGGGTTGTATTTTATGGCCCGAAAAATTTTTAGGCGATCGGGATCCGGGGGTCCCGGGACCACTTGGATCGTTCCTCATTTTTTGCATTTTTCGGCCAAAAACCTAGAATTTCGCTCGATTCCCATATTTTTGTGTGCTACAGCCCACGCCTTCCAAGTGGTCCCGGGAACCTCGGACCCTGGTCGCCTAATATTTTTCTGGGCCATCAAATACGATCTAAGGAACCATAGTCACCGCCCCACCATGATCGATCCTCATGTTTTGCATTTTACGTCCAAAAAACTAGAATTCCGCCCGATTCCCATATTTTCGTGTGTTATTGCCTAAGCCTTCCGAGTGGGCCGGGCCTACCAGACTCGGATCGCCTAAAATTTTTTTGGGCCATCAAATACGACCTAAGGAACCATAGTCACCGCCCCCCCATGATCGTTGCTAATATTTTGCATTTTTCGGCCAAAAAACTAGAATTCCGCCTGATTCCCATATTTTTGTGTGCTATAGCTCACGGCTTCCAAGTGGTCCCGGTACCCCCGGACCCCGATCGCCTAAAATTTTTCCGGGCCATCAAATAAGACCCAAGGAACCATAATAACCGCCCCGCCATGATCGTTCCCCATTTTTGCATTTTTCGACCAAAAACTAGAATTCCGCGTGATTCCCATATTTTCGTGTGCTGTTGCCCACGTCTTCCGAGTGGGCCAGGCCTTCCGGACTCGGATCGCCTAAAAATTTTTCGGGCCGTCAAATACGACCTTAGGAACCATAATCACCGCCCTGCAATGATCGTTCCTCATTTTTTGCATTTTTCGGCCAAAAAACTAGAATTCCGCCTGATTCCTATATTTTCTTGTGTTATAACCCACGCCTTCCAAGTGGTCCCGAGAACCCCGGACCCCGATCACCTAATATTTTTACGGGCCATAAAGTATTATTTAAGGAACCATAGTCACCGCCCTGCCATGATCGTTCCTCATTTTTTGCATTTTTCGGCCAAAAAACTAGAATTCCGAAAAAATTTTAGGCGATCAGGGTCCGAGGTGCCCGGGCCCACTAGGAAGCACACTAAAATATAGGAATCGGGCGGAATTCTAGTTTTTTGGCCGTAAAACACAAACAAATGAGGAATGGTCATGGCAAGGCGGTGACTATGGTTCTTTAGGTCATATTTGATGGCCCGAAAATTTTTTAGGTGCTTCAAGTCCGGGCGGCCCGGACCCACTCGGAAGGCATGGACTATAGCACACGAAAATATGAGAATGGGGCGGAATTCTAGTTTCTTGGCAATAAAATGCAAAAAAAGGAACGTTCATGGCGGGGCGGTGACTATGGTTCCTTAGGTCGTATTTGATGGCCCGAAAAAATTTAAGGCAATCGGGGTCAGGGAGGGCCGGGCCCACACGGAAGGCGTGTGCTATAACACACGAAAATATAGGAATCGGGCGGTATTCTACATATTCTTGGCCATAATAAGCAAATAAATAAGGAACGGTCATGACGAGGTGGTGACTATGGTTCTTTAGGTCGTATTTGATGTCCCAAAAAAAATTTAAGCGATCCGAGTCCGGGGGGCCGGCCCACTCGGAAGGCGTGGGCTATAGCACACGAAAATATGGAAATCAGGCGGAATTTTAGTTTTTTGGCCGTAAAACGCAAAAAATGAGGAACGATCATGGCAGAGCTATAACAATGGTTCCTTAGATCGTATTTCATGGCCCAGAAAATTTTTAGGCGATCGGGGTCCGGGGGCCCTCGCCCACTCGAAAGGTGTGGGCATAGCACACGAAAATATGGGAATCGGGCAGAATTCTAATTTTTTGGCCGGAAAACGCCAAGAAAATGAGAAACGGTCATCGCGGGGCGGTGACTATTGTTCCTTAGGTCGTATTTGATGGCCCATAAAAATTGTAGGCGATCCGGTTCTGCGGGGCCCGTGCCCACTCGGAAGGCGTGGGCTTATCACACGAAAATATGGGAATCGAGGACAATTCTAGTTTTTTGGCCGTAAAACGCAAAACAACGCGGAACGGTCATGGCAGGGCAGTGGCTATGGTTCAATAGGTCGTATTTGATGGCCCATAAAAATTTAAGGCTATTCGGGTTCGGGCCCACTCCGAAGTCGTGGGAATCGAGCGGAATTCTAGTTTATTGGCCGTAAAACGCAAAAAAATGAGGAACAGTCATAGCGGGGCAGTGACTATTGTTCCTAAGGTCGTATTTGATGGCCCGTAAAATTTAAGGCGATCCGGGTCTGGAGGGGCCCGACCCACTCGAAAGGCGGCACACGAAAAAATTGTAATCGGGCTAAATTTTAGTTTTTTGGCCGTAAATCAAACACAAATGAGGAACGGTCATGTTTGGGCGGTGACCATGGTTCCTTAGGTCGAATTTGATGGCCCAGATAAATTTTAGGCGATCAGGGTCCGAGGGGCATGTCACCACTCGGAAAGCATGGGCTAGCACAAGAAAATATGGGATTCGGGCGGAATTCTATTGTTTTGGCCGTAAAACGCAAAAAAAATGACGAATGGTCATGGCAAGGCGGTGACTATGGTTCTTTAGGTCATATTTGATGGCCGAAATTTTTTTAGGTGCTTCGAGTCCGGGCGGCCCGGACCCACTCGGAAGGCATGGGCTATAGCACACGAAAATATGAGAATGGGGCGGAATTCTAGTTTCTTGGTCGTAAAATGGAAAAAAAGGAACGGTCATGGCGGGGCGGTGACTATGGTTCCTTAGGTCGTATTTTATGTCCCGGAAAAATTGTAGGCGATCTGGTTCGGGGGGGCCTTTGCCCAGTCGAAGGCGTGGGCAATAGCACACGAAAATATGGGGATCAGGCGGAATTCTTGTTTTTTGGCCGTATAACGCAAAAAAATGAGGAGAGGTCATGGCGGTACAGTGACTATGGTTCCTTAGGTCGTATTTGATGGCCCGGAAAAATTTTAGGCGTTACGGGTCCAGGGGCCCTGCCCAATGGGAAGGTCACACGAAAATATGGGAATCGGGCGGAATTCTAGTTTCCTGGCCGTAAAATGCAAAACAATGAGGAACGGTGATGGCGGGGCGGTGACTATAGTTTCTTAGGTATTATTCGATAGCCCGGAAAAAATTTAGGCGATCGGGGTCCTGGGGGGCCGAACCCACTCGGAAGGCGTGGGCTATAGCACACAAAAATATGGGAATCATGCCGAATTCTAGTTTTTTGGCCGTAAAACTTAAAAAATGAGGAAAGGTCATGTCGGGGCAGTGACTATGGTTCCTTAGGTCGTATTTGATGGCCTGGGAAATTTTTAGGCGATACGGGTCCGGGGGGCCCTGTCCAATGGTAAGGCGTGGGCTATATATCACGAAAATATGGGAATGAGGCGGAATTCTTGTTTTTTGGCTGTAAAATGCAAAACAACCAGGAACGGTCATGGCGAGGTGGTGACTATGGTTCTTTAGATCGTATTTGATGTTCCAAAAAATTTTGAGGCGATCCGAGTCCGGGGAGGAGGGGGGATCGAAAGGCGTGGGATATATCACACGAAAATATGGGAATCGGGTGGAATTCTAGTTTTTTGGCCGTAAAACGCAAAAAAACCAGGAACGGTCATGGCGAGGTGGTGACTATGGTTCTTTAGATCATATTTGATGGACCAAAATTTTTTTAGGCGATCCGAGTCCAGGGGGCCGGCCCACTCGAAAGGCGTGGGCTATAGCACATGAAAATATGGGAATCAAGCGGAATTCATGTTTTTTGGCCGTAAAATGCAAAAAAAAAAAGGAATGATCATGGCGCAGCAGTAACTATGGTTCCTTATATCGTATTTCATGGCCTAGAAATTTTTTAGGTGATCGAGGTCCGGGATCCCGCGGCCACTCGGAAGGCGTGGGCATAGCACACGAAAATATGGGAATCGGGTGGAATTCTAGTTTTTTGGCCGCAAAATGCAAAACAAAATGAGGAACGGTCATGGCGGGGGCGGTGACTATTGTTCCTTAGGTCGTATTTGATGGACCGGAAAAATTGTAGGCGATCCGGTTCCGGGGGGCCCGTGCCCACTCGGACGGCGTGGGCTATAGCACACGAAAATATTAGAATCAGGCGGAATTCTAGTTTTTTGGCAGTATAACGCAAAATAACGAGGAGAGGTCATGGCGGTGCAATGACTATAGTTCCTTAGGTCGTATTTGAAGGCCCGAAAATATTTTAGGCGATACCGGTCCGGGGGCCCTGCCCAATGGGAAGGCGTGGGATATAACACACGAAAATATGGGAATCGGGCGGAATTCTAGTTTCTTGGCCGTAAAATGCAAAACAATGAGGAACGGTCATGGCGGGGAGGTGACTTTAGTTTCTTAGGTATTATTTGTTAGCCCGAAAAACTTTTAGGCGATCGAGGTCCAGGAGGCCCAGACCCACTCGGAAGGCGTGGGCTATAGCACACAAAAATATGGGAATCGTGCCGAATTCTAGTTTTTTGGCCGAAAAATGCAAAAAAAGAGGAGAGGTCGGGGCGGGGTAGTGACTATGGTTCCTTAGGTCATATTTGATGTCCCAGAAAGTTTTTAGGAGATCCAGGTTCGAGGGGCCCTGCCCACTGGGAAGGCGTGGGATATATCACACGAAAATATGGGAATCGCGCGGAATTCTAGTTTTTTTGCCGTAAAACACAATAAAACCAGGAACGGTCATGGCGAGGCGGTGACTATTATTTTTTGGATCGTATTTGATGAACCGAAAAGGTTTTAGGCGATCCGAGTCCGGGGGGGGGGGCACTCGAAAGGTGTGGGCTATAGCACACGAAAATATGGGAATCGGGCGGAATTCAAGTTTTTTGGCCGTAAAACGCAAATAAATGAGGAAAGGTCATGGTGGAATGGTGACTATGGTTCCTTATGTCGTATTTCATGGCCCGAAAAAATTTAAGGCGATCCGGGTTCGGAGAAGCCCGGCCTACCCGGAAGGCGGCACCCGAAAATATAGAAATCAGGCGGAATTCTATGTTTTTTTGCCAGAAAAAGCAAAAGAACGAGGAACATTCATGGCGGGGCAGTGACTATGGTTCCTTAGGTCGTATTTGATGGCGCAAAAATTTTTTAGGGTATCCGAATCATGGGGGCCCGTGGCCACTCGGAAGGCGTGGGCTATCGCACACGAAAATTTGGGAATTGGGCGGAATTCTAGTTTCTTGGCCGTAAAATGCAAAAGAACGAGGAATGGTCATAGCGGGGTAGTGACTATGGTTCATTAGGTCGTGTTTGATGGCCCGAAAAATTTAAGGCGATCCGATTTTGGAGGGGCCCGACCCACTCGCAAGGCGGCACACGAAAATATGGTAATCGGGCTGAATTTTAGTTTTTTGGCTGTAAAACACTAACAAATGAGGAACGGTCATGGTGTGGCGGTGACTATGGTTCCTTAGGTCAAATTTGATGGCCCGGAAAATTTTTAGGCGATCAGGGTCCGAGGGGCCCTTGCCCACTCGGAAAGCTTGGTATAGAACACGAAAATATGGGAATCGGGCGAAATTCTAGTTTTTTGGCCGTAAAACGCAATAAAATGAGGAGAGGTCATGGAGGGGCAGTGAATATTGTTCCTTAGGTCATATTTGATGGCCCAGAAAAATTTTAGGCGATCTGGGTTCGGCGGGCCCTGCCCATTGGGAAGGCGTGGGCTATATCACACGAAAATATGGGAATCGGGCGGAATTCTAGTCTTTTGGCCGTAAAACACAAAAAAATGAGAAACGGTCATGGAGAGGTGGTGACTATATTTCTTTAGATTGTATTTGATGGTCCGAAAAATTTTTAGGCGATCCGGGTTCGGATGGCCCTGCCCACTGGGAAGGCTTGGGCTATATCACACGAAAATATGGGAATGAGGCGGGATTCTAGTTTTTTGGCCGTAAAATGCAAAATAACAAGGAACGGTCATGGAGAGGCTGTGAATATGGTTCTTTAGGTTGTATTTGATGGCCCGGAAAAATATAAGGTGATCTGTGTCTTGAGGGTCCTGGCCCACTAAGAAGACGGCACACCAAAATATGGTAATCGGGGTGAATTCTAGTGTTTTAGTCGTAAAATGCAAAGAAATGAGGAACGGTCATGGTTCCTTAGGTCGTATTTGATGGCCTAGAAATATTTTAGGTGATTGGGGTTCGGGGCCCCGGGCCCACTCGGAAGACGTGGTCTATAGCACACGAAAATATGGGAATCGGGCGGAATTCTATGTTTTTTTGCCGTAAAACGCAAAAGAATGAGGAACGGTCATGGAAAGGCGGTGACTATGGTTCTTTAGGTCATATTTGATAGCCCGAAAATTTGTTAGGAGATCCGAGTCAGGGCGGCCCGGACCCACTCGGAAGGCATGAGCTATAGCTCACGAAAATATGGGAATCGGGCGGAATTCTAGTTTCTTGGCCGTAAAACGCAAACAAACAAGGAAATGTCATGGTGGAACGGTGATTATGGTTCCTTAGGTCGTATTTGATGGCCCGAAAAACTTTAAGGTGATTCAGGTTGGGAGAAGCCCGGCCTACTCGGAAGGCTGCACACGAAAATATAGGAATCGGGCGGAATTCTAGTTTTTTGGCCAGAAAAAGCAAAACAACGAAGAATGGGCATGGTGAGGCATTGGCTATGGTTCCTTAGGTTGTATTTGATGGCCCAAAATTTTTTAATTCTAGTCGGGTTCGGCCGACTCGTGCCCACTCAGATGGCGTGGGCTAGAGCACACGAAAATATGAGAATCGGGCGGAATTCTAGTTTTTTGGCCGTAAAACGCAAAACAAATGAGGAACGGACATGGAGGGGCGGTGAATATGGTTCCTTATGTCGTATTTGATGGCCCAAATTTTTTTTAGGTGATCCAGGTCCGGAGGGGCCCGACCCATTCGGAACGCGGCACACGAAAATATGGTAATCGGGTTGAATTCTAGTTTTTTGGCCGTAAAACGCAAACCAATGAGGTACGGTCATGGCTGGGCTGTGACTACGGTTTCTTATGTCATATTTGATGGCCTGGAAATATTTTAGGCGATCGGGGTCCGGGGGCCTCGGGCCCACTCGGAAGGCGTGGGCTATATTACACAAAAATATGGGAATCGGGCGGAATTCCAATGTTTTGGACGTAAAACGCAAAAAAAAGAGGAGAGGCCGTGGAGGGATTGTGACTATGGTTCCTTAGGTAATATTTGATGGCCCGGAAAAATTTTAGGCGATCCGGGTTCGGGGGGACCTGCCCACTGGGAAGGCGTGGGCTATATCACATGAAAATATGGGAATCGCGCATAATTCTAGTTTTTTTGCCGTAAAATGCAAAACAACCAGGAACGGTCATGGCGAGGCGGTGACTATGCTTCTTTAGATAGTATTTGATTGCCCAAAAAAATTGTAGGCGATCCGAGTCCAGGGGGCCGGCCCACTCGAAAGGCGTGGGCTATAGCACACGAAAATTTGGGAATCAGGCGGAATTCAAATATTTTGGCCGTAAAACACAAAGAATGAGGACCGATCATGGCGAAGCGGTAAATATGGTTCCTTAGATCGTATTACATGCCCCGGAAAATTGTTAGGCGATCAGGGTCCGGGTGCCCGCGCCCACTCGGAAGACATGAGCATAGCACACGAAAATATGGGAATCGCACGAAATTCCAATTTTTTGGCCGTGAAACGCAAAACAACGAGGAACGGTCATGGCAGGGCGGTGACTATGGTTCCTTATGTCGTATTTGATGGCCCGGAAAATATTTTGGCGATCATGGTCCGGGGGCCCCAGGCTCACTCGGAAGGCGTGGGCTATGGCACACGAAAATATGGGAATCAGGCGGAATTCTAGTTCTTTGGCCGTAAAACGCAATAAAACGAGGAGAGGTCATGGTGGGGCAGTGACTATCGTTCCTTAGGTCATATTTGATGGCCCGAAAATTTTTTTAGGCGATCCGGGTTCGCGGGGCCCAGCCCACTGGGACGGCGTGGGCTATCACACGAAAATATGGGAATCGGGCGGAATTCCAGTTTTTTGGCCGTAAAACAAAAAAAATGAGAAACGGTCATGGCAAGAAAGTGACTATGGTTATTTAGATCGTATTTGATGGTCCAAATTTTTTTTAGGTGATCCGGGTTCAGGGGGCCCTACTCACTGGTAAGGCGTGGGCTATATCACATGAAAATATGTGAATCAGGCGGAATTCTAGTTTTTTGGCCGTAAAATGCTACAATATGAGGAACGATCATGGCAATATGGTGAGTATGGTTCTTTAGGTTTTATTTTATGGCCTGGAAATTGTTTTAGGCAATCCGGGTCTTGATGGGCCCGGCCCACTCAGAAGGCGGCACACGAAAATATGGTAATCAGGGTGAATTCTAGTTTTTTGGTCAAAAAACGCAAAACAATGAGGAACAGTCATGGTTCCTTAGGTCATATTGGATGGCCTAGAAGTATTTTAGGCGATCGGGGTCCGGGGGCCCCGGGCCCACTCGGAAGGCGTGGGCTATAGCCCACGAAAATGTGGGAATCGGGCGGAATTCTATGTGTTTTGCCGTAAAACGCAAAAGAATGAGGAACGGTCATGGCAAGGCGGTGACTATGGTCCTTTAGGTCATATTTGATGGCCCAAAAAAATTTTAGGCGATCCAAATCCGGGCGGCCCGGACCCACTCGGAAGCCATGGGCTATAGCACACGAAAATATGGGAATCGGGCGAAATTCTAGTTTTTTGGCCGTACAACGCAAAAAAAGGAGGAAAGGTCATGGTGGAATGGTGACTATGGTTCCTTAGGTCGTATTTAATGGCCCGAAAAAATTTAAGGCGATCCGGGTTCGGAGGGGCCCGGCCTACTCGGAAGGCGGCACACGAAAATATGGGAATCAGGCGGAATTCTAGTTTTTTGGCCAGAAAATGCAAAAGAACTAGGAATGATCATGGCGGGGCAGTGACTATGGTTCCTTAGGTCGTATTTGATCGCGCTGAAAAATTTTAGGGGATCCGGTTCGTGGGGGCCCGTGACCACTCGGAAGGCGTGGGCTATAGCACACGAAAATAGTGGAATCGGGCGAAATCGTAGTTTTTTAGCCGTAAAACGTAAAACAACGAGGAACGGTCATGGAGGGGCGTTGACTGTGGTTCATTATGTCGTATTTGATGTCCCGAAAAAATTTTAGGAGATCATGGTCCGGGGGCCTCGGGCCCACTCGGAAGGAGTGGGCTATAGCACACGAAAATATGGGAATCGGGCAAAATTCTAGTTTTTTGGCCGTAAAACACAAAAAAGAGGAGAAGTCATGGCGGGGCAGTGATTATCGTTCCTTAGGTTATATTTGATGGCCCGAAATTTTTTTAGGTGATCCGAGTACGGGGGGCCCTGCCCACTGGGAAGGAGTGGGCTATATCACACGAAAATATGAGAATCGGGCGGAATTCTAGTGTTTTGGCCGTAAAACACAAAAAAACGAGAAACGGTCATGGCGAGGCGGTGACTATGGTTCTTTAGATCGTATTTGATGGCCAGAAAATATTTTAGGCGATTCGGGTTCGGGGGGCCATGCCCACTAAGAAAGCGTGGGCTATATCACATGAAAATATGGGAATCAGGCGGAATTCTAGTTTTTTGGCCGTAAAACGCAAAAAAATGAGGAACGTTCATGGAAAGACGGTGACTGTGGTTCTTTAGGTTGTATGTTATGGCTCGAAAAAATTCAAGGCAATCCGGGACTTGAAGGCCCAGGCCCACTCAGAAGGCGGCACACAAAAATATGGTAATTGGGCTGAATTCTAGTTTTTGGCCGTAAAACGCAAAAACAATGAGGAACGGTCATCATTCCTTAGGTCGTATGTGATGGCCTAGAAACATTTTAGGCGATCCGGGTTCGGAGAGGCCCAGCCTACTCGGAAGGCGGCACACGAAAATATGGGAATCAAGCAGAATTCTTGTTTTTTGGTCGGAAAAAGAAAAAGAACTATGAACGATCATGGCGGGGCGGTGACTATGGTTCCTTAGGTCGTATTTGATGGCCCGAAAATATTTAAGGCGATCCAGGCCTGGAGGGGCCCGACCCACTCGGAATGCGGCATGACCTTTCCTTGTTTCTTTGCGTTTTATGGCCAAAAAATTAGAATTTTGCCTGATTCCCATATTTTAGTGTTCTATAGCCCACGCCTTCCGAGTGGGACCGGCTACCCCAGTCCCGGATCGCCTTAAAATTTTTCGAGCCATAGAATACGACCTAAGGAACCATAGTCACTGCCCGCCATGATCGTTCCTCATTTTTATGCGTTCTACGGCCAAAAATCTAGAATTCCGCCCGATTCGCATATTTTCGTGTGCTATAGCCGACGCCTTCCGAGTAGGCCCGGACCACCCGGACCTCGATCGCCTAAAATGTTTCCGGGTCATCGAATACAACCTACGGTACCATAGTCATCGCCCCGCCATGACCGTTCCTCGTTTTTGTGCGTTTTACGGCCAAAAAACTAGAATTAGGCCTAATTCCCATATTTTCGTGTGCTATAGCCCACGCCTTCCAAGTGGGTAGGGCCCCAAAGAACCCGATCGCCTAAAATTTTTCCGGGCAACCAAATATGACCTAAGGAACCATAGTCACCGCCCTGCCATGACCTTTCCTCATTTTTTGAATTTTACGGCCAAAGAACTAGAATTCCGCGCGATTCCCATATTTTCGTATGCTATAGCCCACGCCTTTCTAGTGGGCAGGGCCCCTCGGACACCGATATCCTAAAATTTTTGCGGGCCACCAAATACAACCTAAGGAACTATAGACACCTCCCCGCCATGACCTTTCCTCATTTTTTGCATTTAAGGCCAAAAAACTAGAATTCCGCCCGATTCCCATATTTTTGTGTGCTACAACCCACGCCTTCCGAGAGGGCCCAGAACCCCTCGGACTCCGATCGCCTAATATTTTTCCGGGCTATCAAATATGACCTAAGGAACCAAAGTCACCGCCCCGCCAAGACCTTTCCTCATTTTGTTTGCGTTATGCAGCCAAAAAATAAGAATTCCGCCTGATTCCCATATTTTAGTGTGCTAATAGCCCACTTCTTCCGAGTGGGCCCGGACCCCGATCGTCAAAAAATTTCCCAACCATCAAATACGACCTAAGGAACCATAGTCACCGCTCCGCCATGACCGTTTCACGTTTGTTTGCGTTTTACGGCCAAAAAACTAAAATTCCGCTTGATTCTCATATTTTCGTGTGCTATATAGCCCACGCCTTCCGAGTCGGCCCGGGCCCCCGGACCCGGATCACCTTAAAAATTTTCGGGCCATAGAATATGTCCTAAGAAACCATAGTCACTGCCCCGCCATGACCGCTCCTCATTTTTATCCGTTGTACGGCCAAAAATCTAGAATTCCGCTTGATTCCCATATTTTTATGTGCTATAGCCCACGCCTTCCGAGTGGGCCCAGACCACCCGGACCTCGATCGCCTAAAATTTTTACGGGCCATCAAATACGACCTAAGGTACCATACTCATCGCCCCGCCATGACCGTTCCTCGTTTTTGTGCATTTTACGGCCATAAAACTAGAATTCCGCCCGATTCCCATATTTTCGGGTGTTGTAGCCCACGACTTCCTAGTAGGCAGGGCCCCCCGGATCCCGATCCCCTAAAAGTTTTTCGGGCCACCAAATACGACCTAAGGAACCATAGTCACTGCCCCGCCATGAATTTTCCTCGTTTTTTGCGTTTACAAACAAAAAACAAGAATTCGCTTGATTCCCATATTTTCGTGTGCTATAGCCCATGCATTACGAGAGGGCCTGGACCCCCCGGACCCCGATCGCCTAAAATTTTGCGGGACATCAAATACGACCTAAGGAACCATAGTCACCGCCCTGCCATGACCTTTCCTCATTTGCTTGCGTTATACAGCCAAAAAATAAGAATTCCGCCTGATTCTCATATTTTAGTGTGCTAATAGCCCACGCCTTACGAGTGGGCCCAAACCCCCGGACTCCGATCACATAAATTTTTCTGGGCCACCAAATACGACCTAAGGAACCATAATCATCACCCCGCCAGGACCGTTCCTCATTTGTTTGTGTTTTACGGTCAAAAAACTAAAATTCTGCCTGATTCACATATTTTCGTGTGCTAGCACATGCCTTCCGAGTGGGCCTAGGCCCTCGGACCCCGATCAAATACGATCTAAGGTACCATAGTCATCGCCCCGCCATGACTGTTCCTTGTTTTTGTGCGTTTTACGGCCAAAAAACAAGACCTTTCCTCGTTTTTTACGCCTTCCTAGTGGGCAGGGCCCCTCGAACCCCGATCACCTAAAAGTTTTCCGAGCTGTCAAATACGACCTAAGGAACCATAGTCACCGCCCCGCCATGACCTTTTCTCATTTTTTGCGTATTACGGCCAAAAAACTAGAATTCCGTCCGATTACCATATTTTCGTGTGCCTCCTTCCGAGTGGGTCGGGCCCCTCCGGACCCGGATAGCCATAAATGTTTTCGGGCCATCAAATACGACCTAAGGAACCATAGTTACCGCCCTGCCATGATCGTTCCTCATTATTTGTGTTTTACGGCCAAAAAACTAGAATTTCGCCCGATTCCCATATTTCCATGTGCTATAGTCCACGCCTTCCGAGGGGGCCCGGGCCCACCGGACCCGGATCGCCTAAAAATTTTTGGAACATCAAATAAGAACTAAGGAACCATAGTCACCGCCCCGCCATGACCTTTCCTCATTATTTGCATTTTTTGGCTAAAATAATTAGAATTCCGCCCGATTACCATATTTTCTTTTGCCTCCTTCCGAAAGGGTCGGGCCCCTCCGGATCCGGATCGCCTTAAATTTTTCTGAGCTATCAAATACGCTCTAAGGAACCATAGTCACCGCCCCGCCATAACCTTTCCTCATTTTTTGCATTTTACGGCCAAAAAACTAGAATTCCGTCCGATTACCATATTTTCGTGTGCCTCCTTCCGAGTGGGCCGGGGCCCCTCCGGACCCGGATAGCCATAAATTTTTTCAGGCCATCAAATACGACCTAAGGAGCCATAATTACCGCCCCGCCTTGATCGTTCCTCGTTATTTGCATTTTACGGCCAAATAATTAGAATTTCTCCCGATTCGCATATTTTCGTGTGCTATAGTCCACGCCTTCCGAGTGGACCTGGGCCTACCGGACCCGGATCGCCTAAATTTTTTTTGAACATCAAATAAGACCTAAGGAACCATAGTCACCGCCCCGCCATGACCTTTCCTCGTTATTTGCATTTTTCAGCCAAAATAATTAGAATTCCGCCCGATTACCATATTTTCGTATGCTATAGTCCACGCCTTCCGAGTGGTCCCAGGCCCTCCGGACCCGGATCGCGTAAAATTTTTCTAGGCCATCAAATACGACCTAAGGAACCATAGTCACCGCCCCGCCATGAACAGTCCTCGTTTATTTGCGTTTTACTGCCAAAAACAACTAGAATTCTGCCCGATTACCATATTTTCTTGTGCCGCCTTCCGAGTGGGTCGGGCCCTTCCAGACTTGGATCGCCTTAAACTTTTCGGGTCATGAAATACGACCTAAGGAACCATAGTCATGGCCCTACCATGACCATTCCTCATTTTTTTGCGTTTTACGACAAAAAAAATAGAATTTCACCTGATTCTCATACTTTTGTGTGCTAGCCCACGCCTTCCGAGTGGGCTCGGGCCCCGGACCCCGATCGCCTAAAATTTTCCGGGCCCTGAAATACGACCTAAGGAACCATAGTTACCGCCCCGCCATGACCATTCCTCGTTTGTTTGCGTTTTACGGCGAAAAAACTATTATTCTGCTCGATTGCCATATTTTCGTGTGCTATAGCCCATGCCTTCCGATTGGGCCCGGGCCCCCCGAACCCAGATCGCCTCAAATATTTTCGGGCCATAAATTATGACCTAAGGAACCATAGTCACAGCCCCGCCATGACCGTTCTTCATTTTTTTTGCATTTTACGAACAAAAAATGCGAATTCTATCCTTTTCCCATATTTTCTTGTGCTATAGCTCACGCCTTCCCAGTGGACAGGGCCCCCCGGACCCCGATCGCCTAAAATTTATCCGGGCAGCCAAATACGACCTAAGGAACCATAGTCACTGCCCCTCCATGACCTTTCCTCGTTATTTTTGCGTTTTACGGCAAAAAAACTAGAATTCCGCCTGATTCCCATATTTTCGTATGCTATAGCCCATGCCTTCCGAATGGGCCCAGGCCCTCCTGACCCGGATCCCTTAAAATTTTTCAGTCCATCAAATAGGACCTAAGGCACCATATTCATCGCCCCTCCATCATCGTTCCTCATTCGTTTGCGTTATACGGCCGAAAAACTAGAATTTCGACCGATTCCCATATTTTAGTGTGCAATTGCCCACGCCTTCAGAGTAGGCCCGGACCCCCGGATCCCGATCGCCTAAAACTTTTATGGGCCATCAAAGACGACCTAAGGAACCATATTCACCGCCCCACCATGACCATTCCTTGTACGTTTGCGTTTTACAGCAAAATAACTAGAATATCGCCCGATTTTCATATTTTCGTATGCTATAGCCCACGCCTTCCAACTGGGCCCAAGCCCCCTGGACCCCGGTCGCCTAAAATTTTTTCGGGCCATATAATACGACCTAAGGAACCATAGTCGCTGCCCTTCCAGGACTGTTCCTCGTGTTTTTGCATTTTATGGCCAAAAAGTAGAATTCCGCCTGATTCCTATATTTTCATGTGCTATATATCCCACGCCTTCCGACTAGGCCCGACCCCCGGACCCAGATTGCCTAAAAAATATTTGGGCCAACAAATTCAACCTAAGGTACCATAGTTACCCCCTCCGCCATGACCGTTCCTCGTTGTTTTTGCGTTTTACGGCCAAAAAACTAGAATTCTGCCTGATTCCCATATTTTCGTGTGCATTGCCCTCGCCTTCCCAGTGGGCAGGGCCCCCTAACCCGGATCACCTTAAATTTTTTCGGGCCATCCAATACGACCTAAGGAACCATAGTCACCGCCCCGCCATAATGTTTTCTCATTCTTTTGCGTTATACACCAAAAAACTTGAATTCCGTCTGATTCCCATATTTTAGTGTGCAATTACCCACGCCTTCTGAGTGCGCCCGGACCCCCGGAACCCGATCGCCTAAAAATTTTTCGGGCCATCAAATACGACCTAAGGAACCATAGTCACTGCCCCGCCATGACCATTCCTCGTTTGTTTGCGTTATACAGCCAAATAACTAGAATTCCGCCCAATTTCCATATTTTCGTATGCTATAGCCCATGCCTTCCGAGTGGGCCCAGGCCCTCCAGACCCGGATCGCTTAAAATATTTTTGGGCCATCAAATAGGACCTAAGAAACCATACTCATCGCCCCGCCATAATCTTTCCTCATTCGTTTGCGTTATACGACCAAAAAACTAGAATTCCGCCCGATTCCCATATTTTAGTGTGCAATTGCCCACGCCTTCAGAGTGCGCCCGGACCCCCGTAACCCAATCGCCTAAAATTTTTACAGGCCATCAAATACTACCTAAGGTACCATAGTCACCGCCCCGCCATGACCATTTCTCGTTTGTTTGAGTTTTACAACCAAATAACTAGAATTCCGCCTGATTTCCATATTTTCATATGCTATAGCCCACGCCTTCTGAGTGGGCCCGGGCCCACCAGAGCCCGATCGCCTAAAACTTTTTCGGGCCATGAAATACGACCTAAGGAACCATAGGTACCGCTCCACCATGACCGTTCCTCAATTTATTTTTTGCATTTTACGACCAAAAAACTAGAATTTCGCATGATTCCCATATTTTTGTGTGCTATAGACCATGCATTCAGAGTGGTACCGGGTCCCCTGGACCCGGATCGCCTAAAATATTTTCGGGCCATAGAACACAACCTAAGGAACCATAATCACTGACCCACCATGACCGTTCCACTTTTTTTGCATTTTACTGCCAAAAAACCATAATTCCATCCGATTCCCATATTTTCGTGTGCTATAGCCCACGCCTTCCGAGTGGGCCCGACCCCCCAGACCCGGATATCCTAAAAATTTTCCAGGCTATCAAATATGACCTAAGAAACCATAGTCACTGCCCCGCCATGATCGTTCCTCATTTTTTTGCGTTTTACGACCAAAAAACAAGATTTTCGCTCGATTCCCATATTTTCCTATGCTATAGGTCCACGCCTTCCGAGTGCGCCCGGGCCCTCCGGACACGGATCGCTTAAAATTTTTTTGGGCCATCAAATAAGACCTAAGGAACAATAGTCACCGCCCCGCCATGACCTTACGTCGTTATTTTGCATTTTATGGCCAAAAAACTAGAATTCCGCAAGATTCCCATATTTTTGTGTGTTATAGCCAACGCCTTCCGAGTGGGCCTGGTCCCTCAGACCCCGATCACTTAACATTTTTCTGTGCCATCAAAGACGACCTAAGTTTACATAGTCACCGCCCCACCATGACCGTTCCTCGTTTTCTTGCGGTTTACGATCATAAAAGTAGAATTCCGTCTGATTCCTATATTTTGGAGTGCTATAGCCCACGCCTTCCGAATGGTCCCAGCCCCCCAGACCCGGATTGCCTAAAAATTTTCCGGGCCATCAACTACGACCTAAGGAACCATAATCACCACCCCGCCATGATCGTTCCTCATTTTTTGCATTTCATGGCCAAAAAACTAGAATTCCGCCCGATTCTCATATTTTCATGTGCTATAGTCCACGCCTTCCGAGTGGGTTGGGTCCCCTGACTCGGATCGCGTAAAATTTTTATGGGCCATCAAATACGACCTAAAGAACCATAGTAATCGCCCTGCCATGACCGTTCCTCATTGTTTTGCGTTTTATGACCAAAAACTAGAATTCCGCCTAATTCCTATATTTTCGTGTGCTATAGCCCACGCCTTCCGAGCGGGCCCGGGCCCCCAGATCCGGATTGCCTAAAATTTTTCCGAGCCATCAAATAGGACTAAGAAACCATAGTCACCGCCCCACCATGACCGTTCCTCATTTGTTTGCATTTTACGACCAAAAAATGAGAATTCTGCCCGATTCCCATATTTTCGTGTGCTATAGCCCACACATTCTGAGAGGGCACGGGCCTCCCAGATCTCGATCGCCCAAAATTTTTTGGGCCATCAAATATGACCTAAGGTACCATAGTCACCACCCCGCCATGATCGTTCCTTGTTTTTTGCATTTTACGGCCAAAAAACTAGAATTCTGCCTGATTCCCATATTTTCGTGTGCTATAGCCCACGCCATCCTAGTGGGCAGCCCCTCCTCCCCCCCCCCCCCGGACCCGGATCGCCTAACATTTTTCTGGGTCATCAAATACGACCTAAGGAACTATAGTCACCGCTCCTCCATGACCGTTACTCGTTTTATTGCATTTTACAGCCAAAATAATATAATTCCGCCCGATTCCCATATTTTCATGTGCTATAGTCCATGCATTCCGAGTGGGCCCAGGCTCCCCGGACCTCGATCATCTAAAATATTTTTGGGACATCAAATATGACCTAACATACCATAGTTATCGCCTCGCAATGATCGTTCCTCGCTTTTGTGCATTTTACGGCCAAAACACTAGAATTCTGCCCGATTCCCATATTTTCGTTTGCTATAGCCCATGCCTTCCCAGTGCTCTGGGGCCCCCGGACCCTGATCGCCTAAAATTTTTACGGGCTACGAAATACGACCTAAGGAACCATAGTCACCGCCCTGCCATGACCTTTCCTCGTTTTTTGAGTTTTACGGCAAAAACAACTAGAATTCTGCCCGATTCCCATATTTTTGTGTGCTACAGCCCACACCTTCCGAGAAGGCCCGGAACCCCAGGACCCCGATCGCCTAAAAAGTTTTCGGGCCATTAAATACAACCTAAGGAAACATAGTCATCTCCCCTCCATGACCGTTCCTCGTTTTTGTGGGTTTTACGGCAAAAAAACTAGAATTCCGCCCGATTTCCATATTTTCGTGTGCTATAAGCCCACGCCTTCCTAGTGGCCAAGATCCCCCGGACCCCGATCTCCTAAAATTATTCTGGGTCACCAAATACGACCTAAGGAACCATAGTCACTGCCCCTCTATGACCTTTCATTGTTTTTTTGCATTTACGGCCAAAAAACTAGAATTGCGCCTGATTCCCATATTTTTGTGTGCTACAGCCCACGCCTTCCGAGAGGGCCCGGACCCCGATCGCCTAAAAATTGTTTGGGCCATCAAATATGACCTAAGGAACCATAGCCACCACCCCGCCATGACCTTTCCTCATTTGTTTGCATTATACAGCCAAAAACAAGAATTCCGCCTAATTCCCATATTTTAGTATGCTAAAAGCCCACGCATTCCGAGTGGGCCCGGACCACCGGACCCCGATGGCCTAAAAAATTTTTGCGTCATCAACTACGACCTAAGGAACCATAGTCACTGACCCGCCATGACCGTTCCTCGTATTTTTGCGTTTTACGGCCAAAAGACTAGAATTCCGCCCGATTACCATATTTTCGTTTGATAAAGCCTATGCCTTCCGAGTGGGCCCGGGCCCCCGGACCTCGATCGCCTAAAAATTTTTCGGGCCATGAAATGCAACCTAAGGAACCATAGTTACCGCCACGCCTTGACCGTTCCTCGTTTATTTGCGTTTTATGGCCAAAAAAACTAGAATTCCGCCCGATTCCCATATTTTCGTGTGCTATAGTCCAAGTCTTCCGAGTGGGCCCGGGCCCTCCGGACCCGGATCACCTAAAATTTTTCTGGGCCATCAAATAGGACCTAAGGAACTACAGTCACCGCCCCGCCATGACTGTTCCTCGTTTTCTTGCGTTTTACGGCCAAAAAACTAGAATTCCGCCTGATTCCCATATTTTCGTGTGCTATAGTCCAAGCCTTCCGAGTAGGTCGGGCCGCTCCGGACCTGTATCACTTTAAATTTTTCCGGGCCATCAAATATGACCTAAAGAATCATATTCACTGCCCCTCCATGACCGTTATTCATTTGTTTGCGTTTTACGGCCAAAAAACTAGAATTCCGCCCGATTCCCTTATTTTCGTGTGCTATAGCCCACGCCTTCCTAGTGGACCTGGCCCCTCCGGACCCGGATTGCCTAAAACTTTTTCGGGCCATCAAATAGGACCTAAGGAACCATAGTCACCGCCCTGCCATGACCGTTCCACATTGTTTGCGTATTACGGCCAAAAAACTAAACTTTCGCACGATTCACATATTTTTGAGTGCTATAGCCCACGCCTTCTGAGTGGGTCTGGCCCCCTAGACCACGACCGCCTAAAAATTTCCGAGCAATGAAATACGACCTAAGGAACTATAGTTATCACCATGCCTTGACCATTCCTCGTTTATTTTCGTTTTACGGCCAAAAACTATAATTCCGCCCAATTCCCATATTTTCGTGTGCTATATAGCCCACGCCTTCCGAGTGATCCCGGGCCCCCGAACCCGGATCGCCTAAAATATTATAGGACAATAGAATACAACCTAAGGAACCATAGTGACCGCCCCATCATGACAGTTCCTCATTGTTTTGCGTTTTACGGCAAAAAAACTTAAATTCCGCCCGATTACCATATTTTCATGTGCTATAGCCCACGCCTTCCGAGTGAGCCCGGCCCCCCAAACCCGGATCGCCTAAAAAACTTTTGGACCATCAAATACGACCTAATGAACCGTAGTCATCGCCCCGCCATGATTGTTCCTCGTTTTGTTTTGTTTTACAGCCAAAAAACTATAATTCTGCCCGATTAGCATATTTTCGTGTGCCTCATTCTGAGTGGGCCCGGCTCCTCCAGACCCGGATCGCCTTAAATTTTTTTGGGCTATCAAATACTACCTATTGAAACATAGTCACCACCCCGACATGACCGTTCCTCGCTTGTTTGCGATTTACGGCAAAAAAAACTAGAATTCCGCCCGATTCCCTTATTTTCGTGTGCTATAGCCCACGCCTTCCTAGTGGACAGAGCCCCCTGTACCCCGATCGCCTGAAAATTTTCCAGGGCCACCAAATACAACCTAAGAAACCATAGTCACTGCCTCGCCATGAACATTCCTTGTTTATTTGCGTTTACGGCCAAAAAACTCGAATTCCGCCCGATTCCCATATTTTTGTGTGCTACAGCCCACGCCTTCCTTGTGGGCTGGGCCCCCCGGACTCGGATCGCCTAAAATTTTTTTGGGCCATAAAATACAACCTAAAGAACCATAGTCACCACCTCGCCATGACCGTTCCTCATTTTTTGCATTTTACAGCCAAAAACTAGAATTTCGCCCGAATCTCATATTTTTGTATGCTATAGCCCATGCCTTCCGAGTGGGCTAGGCCCCCCGGACTCGGATAGCCTAAATTTTTTTCGAGCCGTCAAATACAACCTAAATAACTATAGTCACCACCTAGCCATGATCGTTCCTCATTTTGTTGCGTTTTACGGCCAAAAAACTAGAATTCAGCCCGATTACCATATTTTCGTGTGCCACCTTCCGAGTGGGTCGGGCCCCTCTAGACCCGAATCGCATTAAATTTTTTCTGGCCATCAAATATGATCTAAGGAACCATAGTCACCACCCCTCTATGACCTTTCCTTGACTTTTTGCATTTTACGACCAAGAAACTAGAATTTTGCCAGATTCCCTTATTTTCGTGTGCTATATCCCACACCTTCTGAGTGGGCCCGGACCGCCCGGACCCGAATATCCTTAAATTTTTATGGGCCATCAAATACGACCTAAGGAACCATATTTATCACCCTGCCATGACCGTTCCTTGTTGTTTAGCCTTTTACGGGCAAAAAACTAGAATTCCGCCCGATTCCCATATTTTCATGTGCTATAGCCCACGCCTTCTGAGTGGACAAGGACCCCCCGGAACCGGATCGCCTACAATTTTTCCGGGACATCAAATACAACCTAAGGAACAATTTTCACCGCCCTGCCATGACCGTTCCTCTTGTTTTGCATATTACGGCCAAAAAACTAGAATTTCGCTCGATTCCCATATTTTCGGGTGCAATAGCCCACGCCTTTCGAGTGGGCCGGCCCCCCGGACTCGTATCGCCTAAAACATTTTTGGGCCATCAAATAAAACCTAAAAACCATAGTTACTGCCTCACCATGACCGTTCCTCGTTTGTTTTGCATTTTACGGCCAAAAAACTAGAATTTCGTCCGATTCTCATATTTTCGTGTGCTATAGCCCACGCCTTGCGAGTGGGCAGGGCCCCCAGGACCCGGATCGCCTAAAATTTTTCCAGGCCACGAAATACGACTTAAGGAACCATAGACACCGCCTCGCCATGACCGTTCCTCATTTTTGCGTTTTACAGCCAAAAAACTAGAATTCCGCCCTATTCCCATATTTTCGTGTGCTACCCATGCCTTCCGAGTGGGCTGGGCAACCCGGACTCGGATCACCTAAAATTTTTTGGGCCGTCAAATACGACCTAAAGAACCATAGTCACCACCTAACCATGACCGTTCCTCATTGTTTTTGCGTTTTACAGCCAAAAAACTAGAATTCTGCCTTATTCCCATATTTTCGTATGCTATAGCCCACCCCTTCCGAGTGGGCCCGGGCCCCTTGACCCTGATCGCCTAAAATGTTTTTGGGCCATCAAATTCAATCTAAGGAACCAGAGTCATCGCCCCGCAATGAGCGTTCCTAATTGTTTTGTGTGTTACGGCCAAGAAACTAGAATTCCGCCCGATTCCCATATTTTCGTGTTCTATAGCCCACGTCTTTCGAGTGGGCCCATGCCCCTCGGACCCCTACCGCCTAAAATTTTTCCAGGCCATCAAATACGACCTAAGGAACCATAGTCACTACACCACCATGACCGTCCCTCATATTTTTGCATTTTACGACCAAAAAACTAGAATTCAGTCCGATTACCATATTTTCGTGTGCCGCCTTCCAATTGGATCGGGCCCCTCCAGACCCGGATCGCTTTTAATTTTTCCAAGCTATCAAATACGAGATAAAGAACCATGGTCACCGCCCCGTCATGACCGTTTCTCGTTTTTTTGCGTTTTATAGCCAAAAAACTAGAATTCCGCCCGATTCTCATATTTTTCGTGTGCTATAGCCCACGCCTTCCGAGTGGGCACGGGCCCCCCGGAACCGGATTGCCTATAATTTTTCCAGTCCATCAAATTCAACCTAAGGAACAATTGTCACCACCCCGCCATGATCGTTCCTCATGTTTTTGCATTTTCCGACAAAAAACTAAAATTCCGCCTGATTCCCATATTTTCATGTGCTATAGCCCACGCCTTCCGAGTTGGGTGGGCCCCCGGACTCGGATCGCCTAAAAATTTTTCGGGCAGTCAAATACGACCTAATGAACCATAGTCACCACCTCACCATGACCGTTCCTCATTGTTTTTGCGTTTTACAGCCAAAAAACTAAAATTCCGGCTTATTACCATATTTTCGAGTGCTCCCCTTCCGAATGGGCCCGGGCCCCATGACCCCGATCGCCTAAAACGTTTTCGGGCCATGAAATTAAATCTAAGGAACCATAGTCACCTCCTCGCCATGACCTTTCCTCGTTGTTTTGCATGTTACAGCCAAGAAACTAGAATTTCTCCCGATTCCCATATTTTCGTGTGCTATATCCCACGCCTTCTGAGTGGGCCTGGGCTGCCCGGACCCGAATAGCCTTAAATTTTTATGGGCCATCAAATACGACCTAAGGAACCATAGCCACCTCCCCGCCATGACCGTTCCTCGTTGCTTTGCCGTTTACGACCAAAAAACTAGAATTCCGCCTGATTCCCATATTTTCGTGTGCCATAGCCCACTCCTTCCCTGTGGGCTGGATCGCCTAAAAAAGTTTCGGGCCCTCAAATACGACTTAAAGAACCATAGTCACCACTTCGCCATGACCGTTCCTCATTTTTTGCATTTTACACCCAAAAACATAAAATTTCACCCGATTTTCATATTTTTGTATGCTATAGCCCATGCCTTCCGAGTGGGCTAGGCCCCCCGGACTCGGATAGCCTAAATTTTTTTCGAGCCGTCAAATACAATCTAAAGAACTATAGTCACCACCTAGCCATGATCGTTCCTCATTTTGTTGCATTTTACGGCCAAAAAACTAGAATTCAGCCCGATTACCATATTTTCGTGTGCCACCTTCCGAGTGGGTCGGGCCCCTCCAGACCCAGATCGCCTTAAATTTTTTTTCGGGCCATCATATATGATCTAAGGAACCGTAGTCACCACCCCTCCATGACCTTTCCTCGTCGTTTTGCATTTTACGACCAAGAAACTAGAATTCCGCCAAATTCCCTTATTTTCGTGTGCTATATCCCACACCTTCTGAGTGGGCCCGGACCGCCTGGACCCGAATCGCCTACAATTATTCCGGGCCATCAAATACAACCTAAGGAACAATAGTCACCACCCCGCCATGACCGTTCCTCTTGTTTTGTGTATTACGGTCAAAAACTAGAATTTCGCCCCATTCCCATATTTTCGTGTGCTATAGCCCACGCCTTTCGAGTGGGCTGAGCCCCCAGACTCGGATCACCTAAAAATAATTCGGGCCATCAAATGCAACCTAAAGAGCCATAGTTACTGCCTCACCATGACCGTTCCTCGTTTGTTTTGCGTTTTATAGTAAAAAAACAAAAATTCTGCCCTTTTCCCATATGTTCGTGTGCTATAGCCCATGTCTTTCGAGTGGGTAGCCCCCCCCCCCCCACCGGACCCGGATCGCCTAAAAATTTTAAAGTCCATGAAATATGATCTAAGGAACCATAGTCACTGCCTCACCATGGCCGTTCCTCATTTTTTGCATTTTACAGCCAAAAAACTAGAATTCCGCCCGATTCCCATATTTTCGTGTGCTATAGCCCACGCCTCCGAGTGGGCTGGGCCCCCGGACTCGGATCACCTAAAAAAATTTTGGTCCATCAAATACGACCTAAAGAACCATAGTCACCACCTCGCCATGACCGTTCCTCATTGTTTTTGCATTTTACAGCCAAAAAACTAGAATTCCGGCTTATTCCCATATTTTCGTGTGCTACATCCCACGCCTTCCAAGTGGGCACGGCCCCCTGACCCCGATCGCCTAAACTTTTTCCGGGCCATCAAATTCGACCTAAGAAACCATAGTCACTGCCCCGCCATGACCGTTCCTCATTTTTTTGCATGTTACCGCCAAGAAACTAGAATTCCGCCGGATTCCCATATTTCGTGTGTTATAGCCCATGCCTTCCGAGTGGATCATGGCCGACCAGACTCTGATTGCCTAAAAATTTTTTGGTCTATCAAATACGACCTAAAGAACCGTAGTCACGGCCTTGCAATGACCATTCCTCGTTTTTTTGCGTTTTATGGCCAAAAAACTAGAATTCCGCCCGATTCCCATATTTTTGTGTGCTAGCCCACGCCTTTCGAGTGGGCCGGGCCCCCGGGACTCGGATACGACCTAAAGAACCATAGTCACCGCCTCGCCATGACCGTTCCTAATTTGTTTTGCATTTTACGGCCAAAAAACTAGAATTCCGTCTGATTCTCATATTTTCGTGTGCTATAGCCCACCCCTTCCGAGTGGGCCCGGGCAGCCTGATCCCGATCGCCTAAAATGTTTTCGGGACATCAAATTCAATCTAAGGAACCATAGTCACTGCTCCGCCATGAGAGTTCCTCGTTGTTTTGTGTGTTACGGCCAAGAAACTAGAATTCTGCCCGATTCCCATATTTTCGTGTGCTATAGCCCACGCCTTCCGAGTGGGCCCGTGCCCCTCCGACCCGTACCGCCTAAAATTTTTCCAGGCCATCAAATACGACCTAAGGAACCATAGTAACTGCCCCACAATGACCTTTCCTCATGTTTTTTGCGTTTTATGACCAAAAAACTAGAATTCAGCCCGATTACCATATTTTGGTGTGCCGCCTTCCGATTGGGTCGTGCCCCTCCAGACCCGGATTGCCTTTAATTATTCCAGGCCATCAAATATGACCTAAAGAACCATGGTCACCGCCCCATTATGATCGTTTCTCATTTTTTTTGCGTTTTTAGCGAAAAAACTAGAATTCCGCACGTTTCTCATATTTTCGTGTGCTATAGCCCACGCCTTCCGAGTGGGCACGGGCCCCCCGGAACCGGATCGCCTATTATTTTTCGGACCATCAAATACGACCTAAGGAACAATAGTCACAGCCCCTCCATGATCGTTCCTCATGTTTTTGCATTTTCCAACAAAAAACTAGAATTCCGCACAATTCCCATATTTTCATGTGCTATAGCCCACGCCTTCCGAGTGGGGTGGGCCCCCGAACTCGGATCGCCTAAAAAATTTTCGGGCATTCAAATACGACCTAAAGAACCATAGTCACCACCTCACCATGATTGTTCCTCATTGTTTTTGCGTTT